>NC_062217.1:103077033-103155065 GCF_902686445.1 Sciurus carolinensis
GTCTGTCAAGTTCTTATTTTTTTTTTCTATGTGGAAAGAATATAAAGGTGGATCTTTATTTCTGAATTTGGTTTTGGAGTATCTAGATTACATTTTTGGCTATCTTTGAGTAGAACAGGGAAGATACACTTGGTTAAAATTAAATATTCTCTCTTCCTCCTCCTCAATGTGTTCTTTGGTATTATATGAAAATAACTACAACTTCTTTTTTTTAATTTTTTTTTATTTTTTTTTAATTTTTTTTGTATACAAATGGGATATATGTTGTTTCTCTATTTGTACATAGAGTCAAGGCATACCATTTGTGTAATCATACGTTTACATAGGGCAATGATGTTTATTTTTTTTTCCTTCCCCCCCACCCCTCCCACCCCTCTTTTCCCTCTATACAGTCCTTCTTTCCTTCATTCTTACCGCTCTCTTTATCCCTAAACCTAAACCTAACCCTAAACCTAATGCTAACCCCTCCCACCCCCCATTATATGTCCTCATCCGCTTATCAGCGAGATGAATCGTCCTTTAGTTTTTTGAGATTGCCTTATCTCACTTAGCATGATATTCTCCAATTTCATCCATTTGCCTACAAATGCCATAATTTTATCATTCTTCATTGCGGAGTAATATTCCATTGTATAAATATGCCACAGTTTCTTTATCCATTCATCAACTGAAGGGCATCTAGGTTGGTTCCACAATCTGGCTATGGTGAATTGAGCAGCAATGAACATTGATGTGGCTGTATCTCTGTAGTATGCTGATTTTAAGTCCTTTGGGTATAGGCCAAGGAGTGGGATAGCTGGGTCAAATGGTGTTTCCATTCCAAGCTTTCTGAGGAATCTCCACACTGCTTTCCAGAGGGGCTGCACTAATTTGCAATCCCACCAGCAATGTATGAGTGTTCCTTTTTCACCACATCCTCACCAACACCTATTGTTGCTTGTATTCTTAATAATCGCCATTCTAATTGCGGTGAGATGAAATCTTATGGTAGTTTTGATTTGCATTTCCATTATTAATAGGGATGTTGAACATTTTTTCATATATCTGTTGATTATTTGTACATCTTCTTCTGTGAAGTGTGTGTTCATTTCCTTAGCCCATTTGTTGACTGGATTATTTGTATTCTTCATGTAGAGTTTTTTGAGTTCTTTATAGATTCTGGAAATTAGCGCTCTATCTGAGGTATGGTTGGCAAAGATATTCTCCCACTCTGTAGGCTCTCTCTTCACATTTCTGATAGTTTCCTTTGCTGAGAGAAAGCTTTTTAGTTTGAATCTATCCCAGTTGTTGTTTCTTGCTTTTATTTCTTGTGCTATGGGAGTGCTGTTAAGGAAGTCTGATCCTAAGCCAACAAGTTGAAGGTTTGGACCTACTTTTTCTTCTATAAGATGCAGGGTCTCTGGTCTGATTCCGAGGTCCTTGATCCATTTTGAGTTGAGTTTTGTGTAGGGTGAGAGATAGGGGTTTAATTTCATTCTATTGCATATGGTTTTCCAGTTTTCCCAGCACCATGTGATGAAGAGGCTATCTTTTCTCCATTGCATATTTTTGGAACCTTTGTCTAGTATGAGAAAATTGTGTTTATTTGGGTTTGTGTCCATGTCCTCTATTCTGTACCATTGATCTACCTGTCTATTTTGGTACCAATACCATGCCGTTTTCGTTACTATTGCTTTGTAGTAGAGTTGAAGATCTGGTATTGCAATACCCCCTGCTTCGCTCTTGCTACTGAGGATTGCTTTAGCTATTCTAGGTTTTTTATTCTTCCAGATGAATTTCATAATTGCTTGCTCTATTTCTGAAAGGTACATCATTGAGATTTTAATTGGAATTGCATTGAATCTGTATAGCACTTTTGGTAGTATGGCCATTTTGACAATATTAATTCTGCCTATCCAGGAACATGGGAGATCTTTCCATCTTCTAAGGTGTTCTTTAATTTCTTTCTTTAGTGTTCTGTAGTTCTCATTGGAGAGGTCTTTCACCTCTTTTGTGAGATTGATTCCCAAGTATTTTATTTTTTTCGATGCTATTGTGAGTGGGGTAGTTTTCCTAATTTCTCTTCTGAAGATTCATCGCTTATGTATAAAAATGCCTTAGATTTATGTGCATTGATCTTATATCCTGCTACTTTACTGAATTCACTTATGAGTTCTAAAAGTTTTCTGGTGGAATTTCCTGGTTCCTTTAAATATATAATCATGTCATCAGCGAACAGGGATAGTTTGAGTTCCTCTTTTCCCATTCGTATCCCTTTAATTTCTTTGGTTTGTCTGATTGCTCTGGCTAGAGTCTCAAGGACGATGTTGAATAGAAGTGGTGAAAGAGGGCATCCCTGCCTTGTTCCAGTTTTTAGGGGAAACGCTTTCAGTTTTTCACCATTTAGAATGATATTAGCCATGGGCTTAGCATAGATGGCCTTTATAATGTTAAGGAATGTTCCCACTACCCCAATTTTTTCTAGTGTTTTGAGCATGAAGGGATGCTGTATTTTATCGAATGCTTTTTCTGCATCTATTGAAATAATCATGTGATTCTTAACTTTAAGTCTGTTGATATGGTGAATGACATTTATTGATTTCCTGATGTTGAACCAACCTTGCATCCCTGGGATGAAACCCACTTGATCGTGGTGCAGTATCTTTTTAATATGTATTTGTATGCGATTTGCTAAAATTTTGTTGAGAATTTTTGCGTCGATGTTCATTAAGGATATTGGTCTGAAATTTTCTTTCCTCGTGTCTCTGTCTGGTTTAGGTATCAGGGTGATATTGGCTTCATAGAACGAGTTTGGGAGGGTTCCCTCCTCTTCTATTTCATGGAATAGTTAGAGTATTGGAATGAGCTCTTCTTTAAAGGTTTTGTAGAACTCGGCTGAGAACCCATCTGGTCCTGGACTTTTCTTTGTTGGTAGGCTTTTGATGACCTCTTCTATTTCATTGCTTGAAATTGGTTTATTTAAGTTGTGTATGTCCTCCTCGTTCAGTTTAGGTAATTCCTATGTCTCTAGAAACTTGTTGATGTCTTCGAGGTTTTCTGTTTTGTTGGAGTATAGATCTTTGAAATAGCTTCTAATTATGTTTTGTATGTCAGTCGTGTCTGTTGTGATATTTCCTTGTTCATTCTGAATTTTAGTAATTTGAGTTTTCTCCCTCTTTCTCTTTGTTAGTGTGGCTAAGGGTTTATCAATTTTATTTATTTTTTCAAAGAACCAGCTATTTATTTTGTTAATTTTTCCAATTGTTTCTTTTGTTTCGATTTCTTTGATTTCGGCTCTGATTTTAACTATTTCCTGTCTTCTACTACTTTTGGTATTGGTCTGCTCTTCTTTTTCTAGTGCTTTGAGCTGTAGTGTTAAGTCGTTTATTTGTTGATTTCTACTTCTTTTTTTGAATGCACCCCATGAAATAAATCTTCCTCTAAGTACTGCTTTCATAGTGCCCCAAGATTTTGATATGATGTGTCTTTGTTCTCATTTACTTCTAAGAATTTTTTTATTTCCCTCCTGATGTCTTCTGTTATCCATTCATCATATAATAGTATATTATTTAGTCTCCAGGTATTGGAGAAGTTTCTGTTTTTAATTCTGTCATTTATTTCTAATTTCAATCCATTATGATCTGATAGAGTACAAGGTAGTATCTCTATCTTCTTGTATTTGCTAACAGTAGCTTTGTGGCATAAAATATGGTCTATTTTAGAGAAGGATCCATGTGCTGCTGAGAAGAAAGTGTATTCGTTCTTTGTTGGATGGTATATTCTATATATGTCCGTTAAGTCTAAATTGCTGATTGTGTTGTTGAGATCTATAGTTTCTTTATTCAATTTTTGTTTGGACGATCTATCCAGTGGTGAGAGAGGTGTGTTAAAATCGCCTAGTATTATTGTGTTGTGGTCTATTTGATTTCTGGAATTGAGAAGGATTTGTTTGACGTACATGGATGAGCCAATGTTCGGGGCATAGATATTTATGATTGTTATGTCTTGCTGATTTATGCTTCCCTTAAGCAGCATGTAATGTCCTTCTTTATCCCTTCTGACTAGTTTTGGTTTGAAGTCCACATTATCTGAGATGAGGATGGATACACCAGCTTTTTTGCTGTGTCCGTGTGCATGGTATGTTTGTCCCCATCCTTTCACCTTTAGTCTATGGGTGTCTCTTTCTATGAGGTGAGTCTCTTGCAGGCAGCATATTGTTGGATTTTTCTTTTTAATCCAATCTGCCAGTCTGTGTCTTTTGATTTATGAATTCAGTCCATTAACATTCAGGGTTATTATTGTGATATGATTTGTATTCCCAGTCAATTGACTCATGTTTGTTTTTGACATGATTTGGTTTCTCCTTTATTTGGCTATTCCTTTAGGCTAGCACCTCCTGTTGCTGATTTGCATCATTGTTTTTCATCTCTTCCTCATGGAATATTTTGCTGAGAATGTTCTGTAATGCTGGCTTTCTTTTTGTAAATTCCTTTAGCTTTTGTTTTTCATGGAAGGATCTTATTTCATCGTCAAATTTGAAGGTAAGTTTTGCTGGGTATAAGATTCTTGGTTGGCATCCATTTTCTTTCAGGGCTTGGTATATGTTGTTCCAGGCCCTTCTAGCTTTTAGGGTCTGGATTGAAAAATCTGCTGATATTCTTATTGGTTTCCCTCTGAATGTAATTTGATTCTTTTCTCTCACGGCCTTTAAAATTCTGTCTTTATTTTGTATGTTAGGTATTTTCATAATAATGTGCCTTGGTGTGGGTCTGTTGTAATTTTGTATGTTTGGAGTTCTATAAGCCTCTTGTACTTGGTTTTCCATTTCATTCTTCAGATTTGGGAAATTTTCTGTTATTATTTCATTGAATAGATTGTTCATTCCTTTGGTTTGTTTCTCTAAGCCTTCCTCAATTCCAATAATTCTTAAATTTGGCCTTTTCATGATATCCCATAATTCTTGTAGATTCTGTTCATGATTTCTTACCATCTTTTCTGTTTGTCCAACTTTGCTGTCAAGGTTAAATATTTTTTCTTCAATGTCTGAGGTTCTGTCTTCCAGGTGTTCTATCCTATTGGTTATGCTTTCTATGGAGTTTTTAACTTGGTTTATTGTTTCCTTCATTTCAAGCATTTCAGTTTGTTTTTTTTTCAGTATCTCTAACTCTTTATTGAAATGATCTCTTGCTTCCCGTATTTGGTCTTTTAACTGTTGATTGGTGCGATCATTTAATGCCTGCATTTGCTCTTTCATCTCCTCCTTCAATGCCTGCATTTGCTCTTTCATCTCCTCATTAGCTTCCCTGATCGTTTTAATTACGTACATTCTGAACTCCCTTTCTGACATTTCTTCTGCTGTGCTGTCATTGGGTTTTATTGATGTAGTATCTAGGTTTGTTTGGGACATTTTCTTCCATTGTTTTCTCATATTGGTCAGTTGTCAGTGGGATCCTGAGATATTGCAGTTTTCCACTACTGGCTTATAGTGTTCCGATAGATTTCCAGTGTATCACCTCCCAGCCTTCAGTAGCCTGATGTCTTGGAGGAATCTGATAAAGCAGCTCATCCGAAGAAAACTGCCCCTAGCCCCCTACTGGTTCCACGGTTTGGAACTGGCTCTGTGCGGAAATGCTCTCACTGTGGGCCTGCGCCGTGCACTGGCCGTGTGGGAGGAGCCCACTGCCGGAGTGTGGAAGGCTACCTTGGGAAGACTCTAGCTGCCCTGCCCGGCTCCAATAAGCCACCTCTATCTGGGCCTGCCACCCGGACCGAGCTTTACCCAGTGGGCAGACTCACCCGTGGCTCTATTTCATCCGAGTCTCTCAATGCCTCCCCTTCTTAACTCCAGGGTTCTGGAGCGACTGGGGGTGCAGTCTCCCTCTAGGCCGCCATCTTGGATCACCTCTTTCTTCTTATTTTTATTTATTTATTCCCAATAAGCCTATTTAAACCAATGTTCATTTCCTTGTGGGAATTTACTTAAGCCTGGAAATGGTACCCAACACAGTTCAAGGTTGTAAAATTTTCCTATCTGGTTCCATAAAGTTACAGTCATAAAGGCTCACCATGTGCACCCTAAGGCATTAAGTATGTCTACCTCTTATGCAACAAGATTAAATAATCACTTTTCTTAGTTTTTAGAGATAGCTGGCTTTATTTTCAAGCAGGGTCTCCATCCTTACAGGCAATGGATATGGGGAGAGGGCACTTTAAAAAAAATTAAAGCTCCCGAAGAATCCTGAACAGAGCAGCTTTAACCTCCTCCTGGACTAGTCAGCCGCCTTCAGTCACAGACACAATCCCAGTCCCTAGGAGGGGTGGACAAGATCTACTTAATAAGGAGAACCTCCATCCTTAGAATGGCTTGGTGGTGGTCAGGGAACTCCCCAACAGGATGTGCTTTGAAAAATCAGCAGACTTCTGAAACAGATGTGGAACCCCAACTCAAGAGGTAATAATTAGACACATTACAGCTGAATGTATTATAGCTACTAAACTTGTTTCAAAATTATTCAATTCACCACCTATCATTGTTGTTTTAGTATAGTAAGTTGATGTCTTTGTGAGAATAATATTGATTAATGCATGAGAAAAATGAATGTCAAGATTAACCTCATTTTTTCTGTAGGAGCTTTTACATAAAAAAACACAGCTAGAAAAACTTGCATAGAATGAACCCAGGGTAATGATTGGACCCAAAATAATCCTATACCATCGCACTTTCTGTCCCATATCCAAAGTGAAAATCCCTTGTCATTAAAGTTGTTAGTACATTAGCTAGAAAAACTATGAATAATGTTCATATTGTCTGAAAGGAGAGAAACATTTCCCACTCAATTCCCATTTAAATTATCATGTGATTACAAAGAAGTCCATACAAACTCATAGGGCAAAACTTAATAGTAATAACTACATTACAATCCTAAACTCAAGCATGAGAAGACTGGAGCAAAGGGAATTAAAATGTGGGAGCCATGATTTGCCCTGTGCTGGGTTTTCAGAAGGGTTCTGGTTTGACTGAAATAAATGAAAAGTCTCCTGTTTTTCCATAAGGCCTTTGGTTGGCTCCAATAAGAGATTTGAAATGTTCCCTAGGAATATAAACTGGTGGAACTCAAGACTAGCTTTTTACCCTGCATTCACAGAAGATTTAAATGATTAAATTACTAAATCTGGCAACAGTTTTTTTTCTGGCAAGCATCAGAACTTTTAAAAATATTTGAAAATAGCAAATCCTTGATTAAATGTCTAGGGTATTCACCCCCCTAAAATTTTAAACCTATGCATTTTATAATATGGCATTAATTCATCATTTCTGATTTATTTAATCTTATCTCATCACAAGGTTATAACAACAATGCTATTTTTTAGTCCAAACTGCTGTTGAGTTTTTCAGTTAAACATTTACAAATATCCAAAAACAATATTTTAACGAGGTGTAAAAATAACTTGAAATCTACACTAGTCTAAGCTTGTTGGAAACATGGATTCCGTGAGTCTCACAGTGGCTCCATATCATACATTCCCTTCCAACTATGGGGTATAATCCTGCCAATAAACACTGGGGATCATTCTCAGAGTCTTACATTTACAAATTGTATAATGTCTGTTCACACTACAATGTCATTAGTATAATATTTGACTGTCTTAAATTGTAAATCTTTACCCACATTTTCTCTACAGATAAATTACTGTCTGGAATGTTAGGCTCTTTGTGACATATACAAAATATCTTAGTTATTTGTGGAAAACTTAGTAAAATAATTCACTCAAAGATACACAACTACTCTGGAAAAATGCCATGCCATGGTCACTGTTAAGCAGCATATAAATCCTGGCAGACATTGGAAGTTTTTCTAATCTTTGAAAAAATTCTCAATTTAATGCCAAATATCACTGATTCCTTTCCTGTCTTCCTGGTACAAGATGAGGAACTAGAGCAGATATGATTGTTATCTAAATGTATATTAAAGAGAAACTTTGAGCAGATTTCATGAGGTTCCCACAATTACATGCAGACCGAAATGCCTTGGTAGGATCCCCACAGATATTAGAAGGATCATTGCAAGCAGTGAGAAGGTTTCCTAACCCATCTGTGCACCATCCATGCCTTCATTCATCAACACTGGGCAATTGACAAACACTACAGATCACCCAGCGTGTGTTTAACAGTATGCTTCACAACAAATATACCAGCCACATACTGGTGGAGAGACACACTATCATGTTCTGGAACAACCTGTGGTAGAATTTATGATGAATTACATAATGTTCAAGGAAGCAAATAATTGGAACTTAATGTGTCAAAATTTTTCTTTAAAATTGTGATATGTTTTTCCAAACTTTGGATACCTGAGTAAGTTTCCAAGAAGTATGTGTAGGAACCCTTTCCTCTAAGGGCTTAGCACTGGTAGACATTTTGAAGGTGAAACAGGCTAAAAGCCCATGCACATGAGGACCTGGGGAAGATTCACTGATGTCCAAATCAAAAGCATGAATTGCCTCGCTCTGCCTTGTGACTTTATTCCAGCTACTGCAATGAACAGAATGTTCATTAAAAAGGAACTCTTCACAGAAGGCAGAGAAAATGGTATTCTCTACAAATCAGGAGTAAATGAGGAAAGGTGGAAGTATGTACCTTCTCATGCAGAGCAGGGTGAGCCTCTGAGGTTAACCTAACAAGCCAGAGAGTAAATAGGACTCTGATCATCGCCTGTCTTCCCAGAGCAACAGGTTCTGATAATCAACAGAATCACTCAGGAAGTTGACCTAAATTGCTAAAACTCCAGCAGAAAAATACAGGACACCTTGTAGATGTTAGCAAAATTCTAGTCCTGGAAGATGAAAATGATCATTAAAAACAAACAAAACAAAATATCTGCAGCATTGAAAATATACAATTCAACTTTATCATTTAATAGTCTTGACGTTATGCACATTTAAATATCACTCCACAATACTCTGCGATATAAATTGTGCAAAACATCGTGCTGTTCATTAATTTTATGTTTGTTAAAAGTATTTTGAAGTAATGCACAACTTCTCTCATGAAAGCAAAAACATGAAGGTGTTTTGAACAATGCATGGACTCTGCAGTGAAACATAATACATGTACAGTATGGTGTAAAAAATGACACATTTCCTTTAATATTCCAATAAGTACTAGTTAATAGTCTAATAATTCAATAAATAAATCTTAACTGACAAACATCTGCATGCATTAATGAAAAAATTCTGGAATAAAAACTTTGGAATTTATTTGTCTACATATGTAAATATGTTACATAATGATATAATATATACATAGTTAACATAAATATATATTTATTATTATATTAGACTTATAAAAGTAGGGATTAAAAGTTAAATGTTAAATACACATTTTAAAATTTAAACATAGTCTTCATCTTCTATTCTACCCACCTCTGAAAGACTAATGGCCTACTTTTAAAGGGCTCATCTGGTCATCTGATTTGTATGCTTGCATTTACAGATGGATAGAAATAAAGTACATTGAGACAGAGACAGGAACAGGTACGGGTGTTTGTGTGTGTGTGTGTGTGTGTGTGTGTGTGTGTGTGTGAATACAAGCAAACCTGTGATTTGTATAGGAGGATATTTTGTTTGATGGATGCCCTGAAGAATTAACTCTTTGGCTATTCTGTTCTGGTACTTTCTGAGTTCTTCCACACCCCTCACTCATTCCAGACTCCCTCCAATTCTCTCTCTCAGTTCCTCTGAACTCCTAGATTCTTTATTGAGATATGTTATTATATTTAATTTTTGAGAATTAAATCCTGCTTGCCCTGGGGGCATTCAATGTTTTTAAGCTGATTTTTCTTCTTTACATGTTGATTTTACAGTTTAATTTCCCAGGTCAATTTTATTTCCCTCTTCTGCTGGTGCTTGGAGGACTCCTCAGGTCTAACTCTGGTGCCAATTACAGCATGGAGGCATGCAAATGCATTGTGTCTGAGGACTGGTGAGTGGCCTCCTGGAATTAAAAGTCATAAGTATCGGTAGGGGGTAAAAAAGACCGGACTTTAGTGGTAAGTCAAGGGCATGAACAGCAGTCTAAGATCTGTCTAAGAGTAACTCGTGAATATTTGGCACTTGTGAATATTCGCCATAGCCATGGCAGGTTCTGCAGTCCTAAACACTGTAAGGACACTCTTTCCTAAGTTCCAGTCCAACAAAAACATGGTTACCCTGCTGCTGCATTTAGAAATAACTGTACATAGTTGATTGCCATGATATTCTTGTGGAGATAAGCTAAAAGTCACTGCCTCTATTATATTGTCACAGCATTTGTCAGAGCTTTAATATTTTATGTGTGTTCTTTCTCTGTGCTTAGTGTGATAGGAACTTTTGACATTTCTCAATGACATATAATGAAGACTATGTTTGGTGAGATAAAAAGAGCTTGACCAGGTAAATAAGAAGCCTGCATGCTGATTTTCAACATGTGGCTGACACTGTGGACCCAATAAATAGTTCCTAAATTTGTTTTAAATAAGTATATAAAATTAATGAATTGGAAATTAAAAAAAATGCTGAGAATCTAATATTTCCTCAAAATTTTCATTAATATTTTCATGGAACCTAATAACATGGGTATCAGTTAATTTTAAAGAAGTCATAATCTGGGAAGAAAATATAATGCATTGTAATCTGTCTATAAAGAACAGGTATTCAGAAGAATCCTGAACTATAACACTGAAGTATGTACGTGTAAAGATGAATTTGCTGGCTGGGTGTGGTGGCGCACACCTGTGATTCCAGAGGCTTGGGAGGCTGAGGCAGGAGGACCACAATTTCAATGCCAGCACCAACAATTTATCAAGACACTGTCTCAAAAAATAAAATGTGAAAAAAGGGATGGGGATGTGGGTCAGTGGTTAAGTGCCCCTGGGTTCAATTCCTCATACAACAAACAAACAAATAAATAAGAAGCTGCTTTAGGAGGCTGGAGTTGACTCAGTACACCTATTAGGTAGGTGAGTCAGCCAGGAACAAGTGGAGGACAAGAAAGAGCACTAATGGGCAGGAAAGACACCAGACATGTGCATTAAGAAAATCCTTGAGTCACAAAACTGTGACCACCGGAGCCTTACTGAATGGTTAAACATCTGGAGAATGGGACAAAATGCCCCTTCTTCCCAACCCGTAACAGATTATAGTCCCTGAAAGGAGCTACTACTTGAAATCATGGGGGAGCTTATGGAAACAGATAAGCTTCAGGAAAATGGGGTCTGGGATGCCACAACCTCCCAGCCTTAGTTAGTTATAAGTCCTTAAGGAAACTAGTGGTTCTGACCATGTCTCCCTTATCTCTTGCAACTGGGTCTCCAGGACCCACCCTCACCACAGAAACCATGTCACAGCCACTCCTGTGACTCAGTCATCTCATGCCTATATAGGAAATCACTGAAGGCTATACCAAGGGGTATTCATTGCCTAAAGGGGAGCAAGACAAGAGAACAGGACAACAGAACTCAAACCCTTAAAAACCCCAGTCCTGGAACAGCCATGCTGTTCTTTGGAGACAGTCCAGGTCACTTTCTCTTATTCTCACTTTTCCTAATAAATCCCTGCCTGCTTTGATGTGCAACATGTATGGAATCCTTCCTGAGAGACTGCTAGAGCCAGAGAATAAGGACCCTCATGACCTCTTGGGCTCTGGGGTTGGGTTCCCTCTGAACACACCCATTGCCATTTCTATTGGATGGAAGAACAATGGAACAATTCAATTGTTAAATATAATGTTTCATATTTGTAAACTGATATAAGCAAACTGCCAAGAAACTGAAAAAAAAGAAAAAAGAAAAATATCTATAGTAGCTATTGCTAAATTTTACAAGAAAAAAGTGCCTGATAGATGATTATAGAACACAAAAATCTATTGCTTTGAAAAATAAAGGACTTGGCATCGCAGCATGTTTTATGTGCCATTAGTGTTCAACACTCACACCTGTGGAAGGTCTGAAGGAAAAACCCAGAGAAACATAAATAAGGGTAATATAAAGAAAGGAAAATAAAGATATTGCTCCTTGTGTGATAACAGTCAGCAAAACACTTCAGTGAGTATGTGATTGTGAGGTATGTATTTATTCTTCCTCAACGACTTTTACAGTAATGCTTTACATTTATATAGAAGGTGATTTCAATAACTGTCAGTACCAGAGACCCAGTCTGGGACCTTAAAAACTGAACTGTTCCTGCTGCTTCTCAATGGGGATTAGTAATAAAGCTTCTTGGGAATTACCTCATTAACAATTTAGTTCAAGATGTGCAAGGAAGTACAGAATTCAGCTCATTCTCCAGTGACAATATTGACTCTGTAGTTTTAGCAGCAGCAAAAAAAGTTATTCTTATGTAGCACAAACAGATAAATGACTTTAAAAAATGCCAATAACAGATAAGTTAAGAAGTGTCAATTTCATATACTTTCTCTTCTTCCTAAAGTTGCACTTAGAGTCCATCCGATGCATTGTATTTATCAGAGATATAAAGAAAAATGTAGTTCATCCAGGTATAATATTTCAGAGAAAGATGAGTAAGAAGTTTTGGACTCTATTCCATATGAGGAAATGATACATAATAAAAAGTCTATTTATTTGCAAATGACTTAGTAATGTCAAGTATGTCATGAAAAAAATAAGGAAATAACATGAAAGAAATGATAATTAGCTTCATCTAATTAACTGATTTTCTATTAACATATCAGAACTTCACATAATACTCCACAAATGTATGCAATTCAGATTTACCCATCAAAAACAATAACATGATTTTATTGGTACATTAATATAGTAATAATTTCCTTTATTTAAAAGTAAACTTTAGATGTTGGTGAAGATGTGGAGAAAAGATACACTCCTGCAACCAAAATGGGAAGCAGTACAAAGATTCCCAGAAAATATGGAACGGTACCACCATTTGACCCAGCTAGACCACTCCTCGCTTTAGATCCAAAGGACTTAAAATCAACACACTAGAGCTACACAGTCACATCAATGGGTACAGCAGCTCACCTCACAAGAGCTGAACTATAGAACCAACTGAGGTGCCCTTCAACAGATGAATGGATAAAGAAAATGTGACATATGTACACCATGCAATATTATTCAGCCTTAAAGAAGAATCAAATTATGACACTTGCAGGTAAATGGACTGAGCTGAAAAATATCATGCTCAGAAAATAAGCCATGCCAAAGAACCAAAGGTTCAATATTTTCTTTGATATGTGGATGCTAATTCACAATAAAGGAGAGGGGGTCTGGGGAAGAATAGAGGTCCTCTGTATTAGACACAGGGGAGTGAAGGAGGGGAGAAGAAATGGGGATATGAAGGAGAGAAAAATGCATCAGACTTTATGACCCTATGCACATACATGATTACATGGCTGGTGTAATTCTACATTACCTATATCCAGAAGAATGAGAAGTTATACTCTATTTATGTATGATGTGTCAAAGTACATTTGACTGTCCTACATAACTAATTAGAATAAATAACAAAAATGAATGAAAATTAGAAATACCATGTAAAAATGGTACAGAACAGAAGACACAAAGACAGATCCACACCATTACAGTCATCTGATTTTTCACAAAGCTGCCAAAATACACATTGGAGTAAAGAAAGCCTTCTAAAAAAATGGTGCTTAGAAAACTGGTTATTCACAAGCACAAGAATGAAACTACAACCTTATCTCTGACCCTGCATAAAGAGTAACTCAAAACGTATCAAAGATCTAGGAATTAGACCCACAATGAAGCATCTTCTAAAAAACAACATGAAGTCAACACCCCAGCCTATAAGCCCAGGCAACCATTTTCTCCATAAGACACCTAAAACTTAGAAAATAATGTGAAGATTTAATACATGGAGTGGTATCCAATAAAAAACTATCTGCTAAATAGAGGGAATGATTAAGGATGTGAAGCAAGAGCCTAGAGAATGGGAGAAAATCTTTGCTAGTTACTCTTATGACAAGTAGGTTAATATCTACGATACAAAGAGAACTGAAAAATCAAAATCAAATAATGGAATTAATAAGTGACCAAATGAATTAAACAGAAGCTTATCAGGAGAAAGTACAAATGACCAACAAATATGTGAAGAGATGTTCATCTCGTTGGCCACTGGGGAAATGCAAATCAATACTACACTCAGATTTCATCTCACATCAGTCAGAATGGAATTCATCAAGAATACCAACAATAACAAATGCTACAGAGCATGTGGATCAAAGGAACATATTGACACTCTCGGTGAGATTGCACATTAGCATGACCATTATGGAAAGCAGTATGGAGGTTCCATAAGAGACTAGTCATGGAACCACCATAGGATCCCACTATATCACTCATTAGTATTGATCTGAAAGTACAGTCATTATACCATGGGGTTACATGCACAGCCATGTTCATTACAGCTCAATTCACAATAGGAAACAGGGAACCAGCCTAGGTGTCCATAAACTAATGAATGACTAAAGAAAATGTGGTGTATATACACAATGGAGTTTCATTCAGACTTGAAGAAAAATGAAAGTATGTTATTTGCAAGAAAACTGATAGAACATGAGACAAATATGTTAAGGGAAACCAGCCAAACTCAGAAGGTCGAGGGCGTCATGTTTTCTCTCAAATGTGGAAGCAGACAGGAAAAAGAAAACCAAAGGCAGGGGTGGAGGGGGTGGGGTTGTTCATGCAGGGATATAGGGAATTTCAATGGGAGACCAACAGAGTAGAGAAAAGGGACCAGGGGATGGAGGAGGGGAGGGGAAAAGGAAATCCTGGAAAATGATAATGCCAAAGTTGTATTGGCACACTGTATCATGCACTGATATGTAACAACCAATCCCAGCATTATGGACAACTATACTATAGAAATATCCAATGTGGAAAAATTTTAAAGCTATGCATATATATACATATATTACTGAAACAAATATTGAAGTTCCTTTGGATAAACAAGGTCAGAGTTAATGCAGTTACTCTGACAAATAAATATCAAAAGTCTATGAAACAGCCACCTGAATAACATGGCAAAGATGAAACTGACCCAGGATTATGATTTGGAACATAAAGTCTGGAATCATACGGCAACATATAATGGCATTTCAATGGAATTTTTTAGCAAGCTGAGATCATTTCACTCCTCAACTCTTAACAATTATGACAACTTCTTACAGAAAAAGTTCTCACAATTCTGTGCAAACATTTCCACAAAAGGAAAGAGGTGTGAAAACTTCCCATAAAGTCACAATTACCATGCTGATCAAAAGATTTGCAAAATAATCTAAGAAATATACAGACCAACACACAAATGAAAATGGATGCAAAAATTCCGAATACAAAGTCAGAACATCTATGTCAATAGTAAATATAAACAATGCATCAGAACAACTGGGAATTTAGCCTGGAATGCAAAGTCCATGGAACATTTGAACATCGGTCAAAGTCATTCACAATCTTAAGACATTTACAAAAAGAAACCAACAATGAACATTCACAGGGACAACATCATGACTTGAAAACACTCTCAGGTTGAAAAAACTCTTGCCATCCACCACTTGAAAACTGTTAAACCAGATCTCGCCTCAGGAGAACCTAACACTAACAACATCTTTTCTAGTGAAGGAAGAGACATTTTTCCCTTCAGCTAAGAAACAAAGCTAAGCTATCTACTCTACTTCTATCAAACATCTCACTGTAGGAATTACCAGCACAAGTAATAAAGGCAAATATGTTTGAAACCAGACTTATGAAACATAATTGACCCTGTAGAAAACTTGTAGCATCCTACAAAAACTTATAAAATCAATGTGTGATTCATAACATTCAAAGATATCTGATCAACATACATAACAATATCATTCTTATTCAGGGGCCATCAAATTTAGAAATTTAAATTAAAAACATCTTTGAGAATAATATATGGGAATGCACTGATGTAGGTTGTGAATGATTTATGAAATAAAAAACATCAAATGTTCCTCAAATAAAACAAGTACCTTAATATGTTGAGCTATATGCCACAGTGTTGCATCCAATTCCTTGGTTTAATCTACAAAATGCTTTTTTTAATCCACACAACCCTCCACGGTTGACATACTCTGTACACTTGTAATCATCCAGGAACACAACCTATGTCAAATAAAGGGGTCGGTTTGCTCACAAAGTCCAGAGTACTGTCAAATCACTTACCAGTCAGCAGTCTAGCAATGACCTCCTCCTCCTCCTCCTGGCAGTCCTGTTGTCCTTGTCCTCTTCTTTCCAAGGCTGGGGGAAAGCGGAGAGCAGGTCGTTTTCCTATGATAGATACAGGTCTTCTCCACAGGGGCAGGAAATCTTCAAGTGGTAGTGAGCATGTCAATAGGCCAACATGGCACATCCCTTGGGTCTTTCCCTCTTTGGCTGCACCAAGAACAAGTGCCCTGGACCTGGGTTTCCTCACCTTCCACCAGCAGTCCATCAGGGTTTTACCTGAAGTTGTTGTGAACCCAGGCTGGAGAACAAGCAGCCTGCGGGCTCTGGGGTCCCATGGGTCGCCACCACCGCAGCGGAGTCCTCTGCTTGGAGGGAGAGTTCCTTGACCCGCCAGTGGGCAGCGGCACAGGAAGTCTGGGTGTGTGCAGGGCAGGGCTCAAGGCCTGGCCCCGCCCCAAGAATGCGAGTATGCAATTCTGATTGGACAATCCAAAACAACAATACTACAATTTGATTGACATATATTTATGTAGCAATAATTTTATTGGGTTAAAAGTGAACTCTGGATAGGGGTGAGGATGGAGGGAAAAGGGACACTCCTGCACTGCTGGTGGGGGCTGCAGATTGGTGAAACCATTATGGAAAGCAGTATGGATATTCCTCAGAAAACTGGGAACCAAACCACCACTTCACCCAGCTAACCCATTCCTGTTTTAGACACAAAGGCCTTCCAATCCACATACTACAGTGATACAGCCACATCGATGTTTACAGCAGCTCACCTCACAAGATCTAAACTAAGGAACCAACAGAGGGGCCCTTCAAGAGGTGAATGGAAAAGAAAAGTGGTATACAGACACAATGTAAAACTACTGAGCCTTAAAGAACAACTAACTTTTGGCATTTGCAAGTAAATAAATGGATGGAGCTGGAGAATATCATATTAAGACAGATAAGCCAATGCCAAAGAACCAAAGGTCGAATGCTTTCTGTGATATGCAGATGCTCATTCACAATAAAGGGGGAGGCTAGGGAATAATAAGAGATTCTGTGCATTACATTCAGGGTAGTGAAGGGAGGGCAGAGGGAATGGGGGCAGGAAGGATAGAAGAATGAATTGGATATTATTACCCTTCAGGCACATATGAATACATGACAGGTATAATTCTACATTCCAGATTACCAGAAGAATGAGAAGGTATACTCCATTTTTGTACGATGTGTCAAGGTGCATTCTACTGTAGGGTACAACTAATCAGAACAAATAACAAAAATATACCAACACTTGAAATTAGGTGTGAAAATGGTACAGAATTGAAGACAAAGACAAACCCACACCTTTACAGTCATCTCATCCTTGACAAAGGTGCCAAAATATACACTGGAATAAAAACAGTCTTCTAAACACACGGCACTTGGAAAACTGGTTATCCACATGCATAAAAATGAAACTAGGAACTTGTCTCTTGCCCGCACAAAAAGCAACTGGAAATGGATCAATGATCTAGGAATTAGACCCAAAATGATACAACTGCTAGAAAACAAGATAGAGTCAATGCTCTAACCTATAGGCCCAGGCAACCATTTTATCCATAGAACACCAAAAGCTCAGGAAATAATGTCAAGATTTCTTAAATGGAGTGGTATCTAATAAAAAAATTATCTGCTAAACAAAGGAAATGATTAAGGATGTGAAGCAAGAACATAGAGAATGGGAGAAAATCTTTGCTAGTTACTCTTATGACAAAGGAGTAATATCTACAATACAAACAATACTGAAAAAATCAAATGATGGAATTAATAAATGGCCAAATGAATTAAACAGAAGCTTCTGAAGAGGAGAAGTACAAATGGCCAACAAACATGAAGAGATGTTCACCTCATTAGTCATTGGGGAAATGCAAATCAATACTATACTCAGATTTCATCTCACACCAGTCAGAATAGAAGTCATCAAGAATACCAACAATAACAAATGCTACAGAGCCTGTGAATCAAGGGAACACTTTTACACTCTTGGTGGAATTGCACATTAGCATGACCATTATGGAAAGCAGTATGGAGGTTCCTTAAGAAACTAGTCATGGAAACACCATAGGACCCCACTATATCACTCATTGGTATTGATCTGAAAGAACAGTCATTATACCATGTGGTTATATGCATACCTATGTTCACTGCAGCTCTCAATTCACAGTAGGCAAACAGGGAACCAGCCTAGGTGTCCATAAACGAATGAATGTTGGGGCTGGGGATTTGGCTTAGTTGCAGAGTGCTTCCTAGCACTTGTGATGCACTGGGTAAGATCCACATATAAATGGATATGTGGATCCATTTATATAAATGGATCAGCACCACATATAAATAAATAAATAAATAAAGGAATATGTGCAAAATGTTGAACTAGTGTATATATGTGTGTGTGTGTGTGTGTGTGTGTGTATACACACTATATATATAGTATATATATTTTTATACATAAGAGTACAGATTTAGTATATATATATATATTATTGGAATAGTCAGAATTATATGTATATAATTGGAATATATAATGTTCAATTATTTACTAAGAGGTCAAATTGTCTGATTTTATAATACCTATCATGGTTTCAATAGAAAGAAAAGCCTTCTACAAATTTAAATTTGTTGATGAGCTTAGAGTACTAAAAAATGTCCTAATTTTGATGGATTCAATTGTTTAATTTCCTGGGCTCTTTCTGCAATTTGAACTTTAAAAAATGGAAAAATTTGTCCAAAGTCATAAGAAGCATTTTATCTTTATTTGAAACATAATGCTAAATATTAATTTCAATAATCATGTTTCAGATTAGAAGATTTCTTTTTGAAGTAACAAGTCTTTCACATAAGAAAGAGATGACTACATGAAAATTTGGAGATGATTCTCTGGTTAAACCATTTAAATATTATAAAACCATTATAGATAGTACAAAATTTATGTTAACTCACTGTAAGATTATAGACAAAAATTAATAGCAAGTTTCATTCATTCTGATATAACTTATTTAAAAGTACTCTGGCTGACCATTTTATTGACTTTCACACAATTTACTCATGTTCAGTTATTAACTTTACTGTTACTCTCTCTAACATAAGCTGTAATTGAAAATAACATTTACGAGGGCGGGCCAAGATGGCGGACTAGAGGGCGGCTGCATTTCACACTGCTCCAGGACGCAAGATTCAAAAGAGGAGATAGTGAGAGACTTGGGACCAACTCAAAGCTGCCGGGTGAGTCTCTCCTGTTGGGGAGGCGTCCCGGATGGGGCGGTAGCCCTGGAACGCAGGGAATTTGTGAAGTGGAGTTGCTCGGCGAGACGCCCCTCCCCCCGCTGGAGCGGTAAACACGGACAACTGGGATCATCGTAGAGGAGGCGGCTCAGCATAGCGCTTGGACTCGAGCAGCCGCTGGGGCTCCGGGTGGCTGCCTGGGGAGGAGCTGCGTGGCGAGCTGTTTGGACCCAGAGTGACCGCTTCCGAACACTGGGGAGTTGCCCGGAGGAGGAGGAGAGGCCCGGCGGGTCCCTTGGGTCTAGGAGTGACTGCATCAGAGCCACGGGCAGTTGCCAGAGGAGGAGCTGCGTGGTGAGCTGTTTGAACTCAGAGTGGGCGCTCCTGAGCGCCGGGGGACTGCCCGGAGGAAGAGGAGGAGCGCGGCGGGACGCTTGGTCTGGGAGTGACTGCATCAGAACCACAGGCGGTTGCCAGAAGAGGAGCTGCATGGTAAACTGTTTGAACACAGAGCGAGCACTCCTGAGTGCCGGGAGGTTGCCCGGAGGAGGAGGAGGAGAGCGGCGTGTTGCTTGACCTGGGAGTGACTGCATCAGAGCTGCGGGCGGTTGCCAAAGGAGGAGCTGCGTGACGAGCTGTTTGAACTCGGAGCAGCTGCTCCAGAACACTGGTGGCCTGCCTGGAGGAGGAGAGCGGTGAGACACTTAGCCTGGGAGTGACTGCATCAGAACCACAGGCGGTTGCCAGAGGAGGAGGCGAGTGGTGAGCTGATTGGACTAAAAGCAACCGCTCCTGAACACTGGTGGCCTGCCTGGAGGAGGAGCGTGGTGAGTCACCTGGTCTCGGAGCCACCGTTCCTGAACACCTGGGGGGCTACCCCAAGGAGGAGGAGGAGGAACAGGGCGGGTCACTTGGGCTTGGAGTGACTGCCTAGGGCTACGGGTGGTTGGCGGGAGGAGGAGACCCGAAGTGAGTTGTTTGGACTCCTAGTGACTGCATCGGAAACCGGGCGGCTGTCCAGAGGAGGAGGTGTGTGGCGGGTCTCTGTGTCTCGGAGCTATTGTACGGGGCTCCAGGTGGTGGCTCAGGGGAGGGGTTGCATAGCCAGGCGATTAGGTGCAGAGCAGGGTCCCAGGAGCTAGGTGGCTTCTTGCTGGAAGTGCCGCACAGAGACACGCCTAGGGGCGGAGCGAAGTTTCCAGGGCGGCAGGCAGATTCTCTGGGAGAGGCAGCCTAAGGAGACTCGCCTGCGAAGGGTGAGGCTCCCAGGCCCAGGACGTAGGTCCGGGCCCCTGGGATCGTTGCAGAAGAAGACAGCCCAGACCAGGTGGTAGTTGTAGATTGAGGGGAACCTCTAGGAGGGCAACTGACTAGCGAGACATCCCCACCGAGTGACTCTTCCCGGCCGGGGGAGGTTTTCCCACAGGGACGGTAAAGCCAGAGACATAGGCACAAACAGGCCTTGCCTCAGCCCACAGTCTACTTCCCCATTGGATGACCATTGGTCAACAAGTGGAGGCACCTCCGCCCACTAGCAGGGAATATACGCCACCTGAGGGTTACCACACCTAGAGAGGCAGCTTCTTCGTGGAGCTCTGCATTATCAACCTCCTCCAAGACTTCAGGCTACTGAAGGATAAGAGGGGATATACTAGCAATCTTCAGGGACATTATAAGTTGATAGAGGAAATCTGCAATATCTTAAGGACCCACTGATCCCTGAACAATATGAGAAAACAAGGGAAGAAAATGCCCCAAACAAATCTAGATGTTACATCAATAAAATCCAATGACAGCATGGCAGAAGAAATGACAGAAAGGGAGTTCAGAATGTACATAATTAAAATGATTAGGGAAGCAAACGATGAGATGAAAGAGCAAATGCAGGCATTGAACGATCGCACCAATCGACAGTTAACAGAGCAAATTCAGGAAGCAAAAGATCATTTCAATAAAGAGTTAGAGATATTGAAAAAAAAACAAACAGAAATCCTTGAAATGAAGGAAACAATAAACCAAATTAAGAACTCCATAGAAAGCATAACCAATAGGATAGAACAGCTGGAAGACAGAACTTCAGATATTGAAGACAAAATATTTAACCTCGAAAACAAAGTTGAACAAACAGAGAAGATGGTGAGAAATCATGAACAGAATCTCCAAGAACTATGGGATATCATGAAAAGGCCAAATTTGAGAATTATTGGGATTGAGGAAGGCTTAGATAAACAAACCAAAGGAATGAACAATCTATTCAATGAAATAATATCAGAAAATTTCCCAAGTCTGAAGAATGAAATGGAAAATCAAGTCCAAGAGGCTTATAGGACTCCAAATACACAAAATTACAACAGACCCACACCAAGGCACATTATAATGAAAATACCTAACATACAAAATAAAGACAGAATTATAAAGGCTGTGAGAGAAAAGAACCAAATTACATTCAGGGGGAAGCCAATACGGATATCAGCAGATTTTTCAATCCAGACCCTAAAAGCTAGAAGGGTCCTGGAACAACATTTTGCAAGCTCTGAAAGAAAATGGATGCCAACCAAGAATCTTATACCCAGCAAAACTTACCTTCAAATTTGACGATGAAATAAGATCATTCCACTGATAAACAAAAGCTAAAAGAATTTACAAAAAGAAAGCCAGCATTACAGAACATTCTCAGCAAAATATTTCATGAGGAAGAGATAAAAAACAAAGAAGCAAATCAGCAAAGGGAGGAATTATCCTAAAGGAACTGTCAAATAAGGAGGAACCAAGATGTGTCAAAAATTTTAAATATGAACCAAATGACTGGGAATACAAATCATATCTCAATAATAACCCTGAATGTTAATGGCCTGAATTGATCAATCAAAAGACATAGACTGGCAGATTGGATTAAAAAGAAAGATCCAACAATATGTTGCCTGCAAGAGACTCACCTCATAGAAAGAGATACCCATAGACTAAAGGTGAAAGGATGGGGAAAAACATACCATGCACATGGGCTCAGCAAAAAAGCTGGAGTATCCATCCTCATTTCAGATAATGTGGACTTCAAGCCAATGTTAGTCAGAAGGGATAAAGAAGGACATTTCATACTGCTTAAGGGAAGCATAAATCAGCAAGATATAACAATCATAAACATCTATGCCCCAAACAGTGGCTCATACATGTATGTTAAACAAATCCTTCTCAATTTTAGAAACCAAATAGACCATAACACAATAATACTAGGTGATTTTAACACGCCTCTTTCACCACTGGACAGATCTTCCAAACAAAAATTGAACAAAGAAACCATAGATCTCAATAACACAATCAATAATTTAGACTTAACAGACATTTATAGAATATACCATCCAACCAAGAGCGAATACACTTTCTTCTCAGCAGCACATGGATCCTTCTCTAAAATAGACCATATATTATGCCACAAAGCTAATGTCAGCAAATACAAGAAGATAGAGACACTACCTTGTATTCTATCAGATCATAATGGATTGAAGTTACAAATTAATGAAAGAGTAAAAAACAGAAACTACTCCAACACCTGGAGATTAAACAATATGCTACTATATGATGAATGGATAACAGAAGATATTAGGAAGGAAATTAAAAAATTCTTAGAGGTAAACGAGAACAAAGAAACAACATATCAAAATCTCTGGGACACTATGAAAGCGGTACTTAGAGGAAGATTTATTTCATGGAGCGCATTTAATAAAAGAAGTAAAACTCAAAAAATAAATGACCTAACACTACAACTCAAAGCCCTAGAAAAAGAAGAACAGACCAACACCAAAAGTAGTAGAAGACAGGAAATAGTTAAACTGAGAGCTGAAATCAACGAAATTGAAACGAAAGAAACAATACAAAAAATTGACAAAACAAATAGTTGGTTCTTCGAAAAAATAAACAAAATTGATAAACCTTTAGCTACACTAACAAAGAGAAGACAAGAGAAAACCTAAATCACTAAAATTCGGAATGAACAAGGAAATATCACAACAGACACGACCGAAATACAAAACATAATTAGAAGCTATTTTGAAAATCTATACTCCAACAAAATAGAAAATTTCGAAGACATCAACAGGTTTCTAGAGACATATGAATTGCCTAAACTGAACGAGGAGGACATACACAATTTAAATAGACCAATTTCAAGTAATGAAATAGAAGAAGTCATCAAAGCCTACCAACAAAGAAAAGTCCAGGACCAGATGGGTTCTCAGCCGAGTTCTACAAAACTTTTAAAGAAGAACTCATTCCAATACTTCTCAAAGTATTCCAGAAAATAGAAGAGGAGGGAACTCTCCCAAACTCATTCTATGAAGCCAATATTACCCTGATTCCTAAACCAGACAGAGACACATCGAGGAAAGAAAATTTCAGACCAATATCCTTAATGAACATCGACGCAAAAATTCTAAACAAAATTTTAGCAAATTGCATACAAAAACATATTAAAAAGATAGTGCACCATGATCAAGTGGGTTTCATCCCAGGGATGCAAGGTTGGTTCAACATCAGAAAATCAATAAATGTCATTCACCATATCAATAGACTTAAAGTCAAGAATCACATGATTATTTCGATAGATGCAGAAAAAGCATTTGATAAAATACAGCACCCCTTCATGCTCAAAACACTAGAAAAAATAGGGATAGTGGGAACATTCCTTAACATTGTAAAGGCCATCTACGCTAAACCCATTGCTAATATCATTCTAAATGGTGAAAAACTGAAAGCATTCCCTCTAAAAACTGGAACAAGGCAGGGATGCCCTCTTTCACCACTTCTATTCAATATCGTCCTTGAAACTCTAGCCAGAGCAATTAGACAGACCAAAGAAATTAAAGGGATACGAATAGGAAAAGAAGAACTCAAACTATCCCTATTTGCTGATGATATGATGGTATACTTAGAGGAACCAGGAAATTCCACCAGAAAACTTTTAGATCTCATAAGTGAATTCAGTAAAGTAGCGGGATATAAGATCAATGCACATAAATCTAAGGCATTTTTATATATAAGCGATGAATCTTCAGAAAGAGAAATTAGGAAAACTACCCCATTCACAATAGCTTCGAAAAAAATAAAGTATTTGGGAATCAATCTCACAAAAGAGGTGAAAGACCTCTACAATGAGAACTACAGAACACTAAAGAAAGAAATTCAAGAAAACCTTAGAAGATGGAAAGATCTCCCATGTTCTTGGATAGGAAGAATTAATATTGTCAAAATGGCCATACTACCAAAAGTGCTATACAGATTCAATGCAATTCCAATTAAAATCCCAATGATGTACCTTACAGAAATAGAGCAAGCAATTATGAAATTCATCTGGAAGAATAAAAAACCCAGAATAGCTAAAGCAATCCTTGGCAGAAAGAGTGAAGCAGGGGGTATCGCAATACCAGATCTTCAACTCTACTACAAAGCAATAGTAACAAAAACGGCATGGTATTGGTACCAAAATAGAAAGGTGGATCAATGGTACAGAATAGAGGACACGGACACAAACCCAAATAAATACAATTTTCTCATACTAGACAAAGGTTCCAACAATATGCAATGGAGAAAAGATAGCCTCTTCAACAAATGGTGCTGGGAGAATTGGAAATCCATATGCAACAGAATGAAACTAAACCCATATCTTTCACCATACACGAAACTAAACTCAAAATGGATTAAGGATCTCGGAATCAGACCAGAGACCTTGCATCTTATAGAAGAAAAAGTAGGTCCAGAGCTTCAACATGTCGGCTTAGGACCAGACTTCCTCAACAGGACTCCCATAGCACAAGAAATAAAAGCAAGAATTAATAACTGGGATAGATTCAAACTAAAAAGCTTTCTCTCAGCAAAGGAAACTATCAGCAATGCAAAGAAAGAGCCTACAGAGTGGGAGAAAATCTTTGCCAATCATACTTCAGATAGAGCGCTAATCTCCAGAATCTATAAAGAACTCAAAAAACTCTACACCAAGAATGTAAATAATCCAATCAACAAATGGGCTAAGGAAATGAATAGACACTTCACAGAAGAAGATATACAAGCAATCAACAAACATATGGAAAAATGTTCAACATCTCTAGTAATAAGAGAAATGCAAATCAAAACCACCCTAAGATTCCATCTCACCCCAATTAGAATGGCAATTATCAAGAATACAAGCAACAACAGGTGTTGGCGAGGATGTGGGGAGAAAGGTACACTCTTACATTGCTGGTGGGGCTGCAAATTAGTGCAGCCACTCTGGAAAGCAGTGTGGAGATTCCTTAGAAAACTTGGAATGGAAACACCATTTGACCCAGCTATCCCACTCCTTGGCCTATACCCAAAGGACTTAAAATCAGCATATTACAGAGATACAGCCACATCAATGTTCATAGCTGCTCAGTTCACAATAGCCAGATTGTGGAACCAACCTAGATGTCCTTCAATTGATGAATGGATAAAGAAAATGTGGTATATATATACAATGGAATATTACTCAGCCATAAAGAACGATAAATTTAGGGCATTTGCAGGCAAATGGATGAAACTGGAGAATATCATGCTAAGTGAGATAAGTCAATCTCAAAAAACCAAAGGAAGAATGATATCGCTAATAAGTGGATGATGACACATAATGGGGGGTGGGAAGGGTTAGTGTTGGGGTTGGAGTTGGGTTTAGGGAGGGGGGCAGGAATGGAGGAAGGAAGGACTGTATAGATGGAGGGGAATGGTGGGAGGGGAGGGGGGGAAGGGAAAAAATGGCAGAATGAATCAAACAACATTACCCTATGTAGATTTATGATTACACAAATGGTATGCCTTTACGCCATGTACAGACAGAGAAAAAACATGTATCCCATTTGTTTACAATTTAAAAAAAAATTAAATTAAAGCATTCCATGATAAACAGAATTTAAATGAATTAATGTTGAAAATATTAAAGGTGAAAAAGTTTATATTGCCTATGTGAGAGGCTCTCATGTCTCACCAGTATATTCAGATACTATGGTTGTATCACTAACCACACTTAGCCCCATCAGTATGGTAATCTAGCAACCCTTTTATCCTCAGCATGTTCTTTTCCTCTTCTTTTTCTGCCAGTGATTTTTAGTCCATTGGTTTTTATCCCTGCATATGTTAGAAAATCATTGGGCCATCCAACTATCAGACATATTCTCTCCAGCAACTATTTAAAAATATAAGTCTGCCTATGTAACAATAAAGTAGATTGAGTTCTCTGAAAAAAAAAAAAAAAAAAGAAAATAACATTTACAATTGAGGGCAAACTGATATAACAGAGAGTTAGAATTATCTTCCTAAGTTAAATGCTTTCCTAAAATCATCATTGCACTGTTCTTTACATTTTCTTTCTCCTGTTTATTGTGTGTTCTAGCTTCTGTATTTAATTGTCAGTCATCCATTTCATTCTTTATCAACTAGGAGTTTAAAGAACACTGTCCACTATACCAGCATTAGTGAAGATGTAGTAGTCCTTGTTAACTGATGTTCTTTGCCTTTTCTACTTACCCAGTATTGGCTACCTCTGACCTGTCTGTTCCACATAGAAAACTGTGATCAAGGTTATGCTGGACTTCCCTAGTACTTGACTATTTGGGAGACAATATCCACTTTTTTGTCAGGGAGAATACCAGGGATTGAACTCAGGGACACTCAATCACTGAGCCACATACCCACTACTATTTTGTATTTTATTTAGAGACAGGGTCTCACTGGATTGCTTAGTGCCTTGCTAAGTTGCTGAAGCTGGCTTTAAACTTGAGATCTTCCTGCCTCAACCTCCCAAGCCACTGGGATTACAGGTGTGCACCCCTGCTCCCAGAAATAATATCCACTTTGAATGGAATAGTGCAGACTCAGTGGTATATTTTACAAATCATGTTCTATAAGCACAAAAGGAACTAATAAACTGGACCTGTTACTATCGTTATTTAGTGTTAAATTTTTAAATAAAGTTAAATATTTGCAATAATTTAAAATTTTACCTTTGAATATAATAATTACCATCACACATGTATGTAATAATTTAGAATATAAAAAATAATCTCTATAGTTATCACAATAGGACATTCAAAAATCTTCAAATAAGGATTCTGTAAATCCGTTTTCTTGTTATTACTGACTACACAAGTTAATTCTCTTTGTGTCAGATTTTAATGTCAGAGGTTGGAAATGTTTCTTAAACATGGTAGTAACAATTAGTCAAATTCATGTGGAATTTAGAAAAAAGAAACAATTTTAATAAGATGCCATTATTTCTTCACTTTTATAGGAGGTGCCTCTGCTGATACAATGTGTGTGGACTCTTTCAGACAAAGGACTTTTCTCATTCTAATGTGCCTTTGAATAAGACCACTGTGCTGAAAGATTCCTATAAAACAGCCAAATGTCATTGCTCCCCTATTTTATTGAAAAAAAAAAAAAAAACACTTCATTGATAACTCTAGGGACATAATGACAGAATCACAGCAGTTACTATGTCATTATTCCATAATTTATTAAAAATGGAGTGAATAGTTAAAGCATTTAAATACTGTACATTTAACATGATTTTTGTAGGAAAAGTGTCAAATACTGTTATTAATATAAAATGTTATAATTCATTATGAGACAACTATAGCACATATCCATTACTCAAAATTTAATAGATAATCCAAAATACAATTTGATGTAAAACATCAAGATATTAGTGTTATATTATTTTATATATCATGTAGTATGATGGACATAATATAATAATTTAGAAATAACTGAATACTCCAATAATTAATTAGGATAAAATTTTAACAATAGTAAAGATATACAATAATTAGAATTGCAGACAAAATCTTATTATGCTTTTTGTCAAGAAATTTGAATATGGGGCTGGTTTGTGGCTCGGTGGTGGGACGCTCACCTAGCTCCCATCAGGCCCTGGGTTCAATCCTTAGCACCACATAAAAATAAAAATAAAGTAATTGTGTCCACCTACAACAAAAAAGAAAAAAGAAAAAAGAAATTTGAATATGTCTCATAAAGGTACATAAAAGTTCTACCTAAAAAAGGGGTGAAAACTTGTTTGTGCCTGAAGCAGTGAAATTTTTCTCATAGCTTGAGTTTTTTTATAGAAATAACATTTTAGTCATATGAGTAATACATCTTTCTTTTTACCATCCTGTCTTCCAGAAACATTTAATCTTATGTACTTTAGAATTATTATTCTTGCAGGCAAATCTATTTCCTACACTTCAAAAATAAATTAATATTTCTGTTTGATTTTGTGTATCTACCCAGTATGTTCTTTAAGTAGCCCTTTCTCATTCTAGGCTATAAATTAAACTTTGTTAATGTGAACAGCTAGAGGAAGCACAACTCAACATTTCTTTAAGGATTTTATTTTTCATTCAGGAGTCCAACCTGATTGATCAGCATGTGTTAGCATCTCTTCAGGGATTAATTGAGAAGCTTGAAGCTTGGATCCAAAGACAGATGAACATTTGTACCACAACACAGTTACCTTGTTTTATTATGTGTAGAGCTCTGTCACTGCTGTTACATACCAGTGACACGAACTCTGTGAAACAGTCTGAAAAGATACTACATGTCTGTGTCTCTTGATAGAATTGTCCCAGTGACAGGTCAGCTTAATGACCCAGAGTGAGAAATTAAAAAGCACAGGCAAGTCTGAGATATGACGTGAGCTCCCTCCTGTCATGGTCAAGGAGCTATACTTGGTGGTGATATGTGATGACTAAACTGGTATTTATTAACTTGGTTATCTTTTCTTTTGCAGAAGAAAATGCTTCTAGGGATAACAAAGGAATCTAAAATCTGCTATAAATAAGTTATCAATAAGTTTTCATAACAAATTTCTTAATACAGGGGCTGGAGTTGTGGCTCAGTGGTAGAGCACTTGCCTGGCATGTGTGAGGTCCTGAGTTTCATCCTCAGCACTGTATATAAATAAATAAATAAAGGTCTATTGTCAACCTAAAAATATTTTTAAATGATTTTAAAAACTTCTTAATACACTCATAGCTCTTATTCCACTTCAGTTTTATTAAAATATATTTGTATATTTTTAATATTAGAAAAATTGTATCACTTTAAAAACCTTAAATTTTCAGTTTACTTGCCAGTATTTATATACATTAAAAATATGAGTATGTGTTTACAAAAACTATTGTTTTGAATCACATTATTATGACATTTAGGATGGATGCAACCGAAGTTGTTTCTGAAATGCCTTAAATTTTTTTTTTGTTTGGAATTTGTTAATCCATAAATCTTTGGAAAATGTTCAGGAAGATGCATGTGTATGTATCAGAAATAAGTTTTGTAAAGCTTCTAAGGATGATTTTGTAGTTTTTTCAGTTTTTAACTTTTGTATTGATTTTCAAAACATTTAATTTTGGTAATTTTCCTATTATAAATTTCATGATTTTCCAAAATCAAGAAAAAGCTGTATCTCATAAATGAAATCTTATTTATGAGCTACTCTCATAAATGCATCATTTGTAGTTCTTTAAATTTTGGGTAGATAAAAAAAAGAAAAGTTGTTAGAGTTTGATTTTTTTTAAGTTGACTTAAAAAATTCCACTTTTTTTAATGGTATCTTAGTGATTTAGTTATCAGTGTTTTGAAATGTGGAAGCTTTATTGAGATAAATATGTAACTGAAAGAAAATCATATAAACATTTTGAAAGTGAACAAACTATAAAATATACACACAACTCACATAATACCATACAGAACAATGAAGTAAATATGTATTACTCAACAGTCACTTCCTAATTACTAATAAGATCACTTAAATTTCTTGATTAAGCATTCTAATATTAAAAAGCATAACTAAGAGAAAAATGTAAACAAAATCCATATTGTAATCTACATTGCATAGATGAGCTATGTCTGGAACGTACTGATTAGTTTTCACAAATATCTACATGCCGAATTGAAATTGTTTAGCTTTATTCAATAAAATCTGTAATTTGCTGAATTGAATAAAAATTCCAGAAGAGGGAGATGTTTACTCTCAAATGGAAAATACTTTTTCTCAGTATGCATAAATTGGATCCTATGAAATGGCATATAATGACTCTCTAGATCATCTTCAATATATGAAAGATATAGAAGCTAAATCCACATTGAATTTTAAATTTCATCTTGCTCTATGATTTCCTATTAATATTTTTCCTATATGTATGCAAGTTTTCATATGAATTGATTATCTTAATTAAAATCAGTTCTCTAAACTACTTCCTTAAGTATTTAAAGTACAAAAATTAACTTTTCTCATGCTAAATAGAAATTTTATTCAATATTGAACACATTCATCAAGATAAATTCATTTACCAATTATGAGTAAATGATGTTTCCTTCGTTAAAATTATAAAAGAATAATATGAAAGAAATTATATTACTGTCAAACATTTATTAATTAACCACATATCATTTCTAAATATGCTGTGTATATAAAGGTATTTTACTGGGTTCCTTTATTTTCTAAAGAAGTTCTACTTTTTCATAAGTAAAGGCAATGAATAATTTTTCCCTCATCATTTCTGATAGGAAGGGAGAAGTGATGATAAATATAGTACTGCATACTGGTATGTTTGGTCATAAGTATATCATCACAGCAAAGCACTGTTATGGTTTACTCAGGTGACTATCCCATGAGTTGGCCATCTTAATCTTGCAGAGAAAACAACCATAGATGAGATCCTTTGCTTTCTTTTGCCTCCTGCAGCGATCTTGTTATTGTTGTTGTTCTTTTTAGTTATACATGACAGTAGAAACCATTTTGATATATGTATACAAACATGGAATGTATCCCATTCTAATTAAGATTCCAGTCTTGTGGATGTACATATTGTTGAGATTGACTGTGGTGTATTCATATATGTGCAAAGGAAATGTATGTCAGATTCAAGAAATTGATGCTTCTTTAGTTCTGTTTTCCAATATTTTTCCTCAAGTATTAAGTAGAATATATGTGAAAAATCAATTCTAATTTACATATAATTTGCTTTATTGCATTCCTTTTTATTTCCCTCAAGTACTGTGGACATTGCCATATATGTTGGGAACTGCATATAAATTATGGGTGTGCTTAAGTCATTGAGGCAGGGATCCTGCTTTTCTGGGAAGTCCTGGGTGAAATTCCCCACTTGGACAAAGCCCAGATCATGCTGGTGCCCTGCCTTAGCTCACAGTCCTAGGATCAAACACAGTCACCCAGAGATGGGGTTAACTGCCAAGCACCAAACAACTTGTTTACCTCAAGATCCCTGCCACACTGAAACCTTTGAACTACTTCCCCTTAAATAAGGGCTTTGGGCTTTGTTCAATTGTCCAGTTCCAGTTACTCTCAGGTTAGAAGACCCATCAGGCACCCCCACTTTAAATCTAATTTCTAGCTTTGTCTTTTATTCTTACTGATTATTTCAGACTTTTTATTTTTCCAGGTATCTCATACCTCAAAGCAGGAATCTACTTTACTGGAGTACGGGTAACCTCAGCATATATTTTATTTTATTTATTGCTTTATTCAATAAATATTATTAATTTTAATTTCATTTTTGTTCTTTTTACTTATACCCAACAGTAGAGTATAATTTGACTGATTTATACAAATATGTAGTACATCTTATTCTAATTAGGATCCCAACCTTGTGGTTGTACAGGTTGTAGAATTTACTGTGGAATATTCATATATGTACATAGGAAAGTTATTTCAAAATCATTCCTTTGTCTTTCTATTTCCTCCCTTCCCTTCCTTCTCCACCCAGAGATGGGTGTAACCTGCCAAGTACTAAACAACCTGTTTATGGCAAGATCCCTGCCACACTGAATCCTTATCCCTGCCATACTGAACACTGTGATGTACTTCCCCTTAAATAAAGGATTGGGGGCTTTTTCAGTAGTTCAGTTCTAATTCCTATCAGGACTGGGAGAGTCATCTGGCCCCTACTTTTTAAAATCTAATTTCTGGTTTTGTCTTTATTTCTTACTGCTTATTTCAGATATTTTCTTTTTTTCAGGTGACTCACACCTCCTAGCAGGAATCTGCCCTACTGGGGTACTGGTTACCCTGACATGTCACTGTGATGTGCTGTCTTGAAGTCCTTTGAGTACATACTGAGGAGAGGGATAAATTATTACAAGGAATAAGTGGGTACCTACTGCAATGAATTTCATGATATTTGCATCACCTTTTTTCTTTATTATTGCGTAACTCTTGAACTCTGGTGAAATTATTGCTGAAATATCAATATCAAAACTGTTGAATAAAAAATATATGGGGGAAAATATAAAAATTAAACTTATGTGAACCCTAAACTTTGTCTTGAAAAAGCATTTAAGCTCTGTGAACTGTTATCAAAGGCACAGAAACTCTGCCACCTGCACCAACTTTAGTCCTAATTGTTTTCTTGAATATTCTTTCTGGTGAATGAAAATATGATACTAATTGAGATATGATCAATCATTTTCCTAAAAGTATATCCACAGGGTGTGAATTATGTGAATAACATCATTAATGAACTAGTTAAGCAGTGGACTTCTGAATTAGGCAGATTTTATAAAATTCAAGATTAAGGGATAGTTGTAAATATCTCCATTTTTTTAATGCCGTTCTTTGTGCTTTCATTTCATAATCTACATGACAATGTGACAATACGTATGATCAGAAAATGAGAGATTACACTCCATTTATGTATGATCTATCAAAATGTATAAATGCATTCTACAGTCATGTACAAATTAGAATAAAAAAATTAAAAACACGACAATGTGTCTTCTTATGCCCTTCATCTTGAACCTTCTTTATTGTTTCCTTCGTGTAATTTACTTCTCCTAATTAGTTGTTACCTCTCCAAAGGAAAAGTTCACATGATTCCTTCTTTTCCATTGTGTACTAAAGTACCTTCTGTGATAATCAAAGAATACTATTGCAATGCCAATTTGATATCTGCATTTATTGAGCATATGCATTAAAAGATGATGAGAGTTGCTATCAACACTGATATGGCTACATTATTGTAGTATGCTGATTTTGAGTCCTTTGGGGATAATTGGAGGAGTGGGATAACTGGGTCAAATGGTTACAGGAATGATGTGAATCTACATCCTGTACAACCATAGAAACAAAAAGTTTTCCCCATTTGTGTACAATATATCAAAATGCAATCTGTAAAAATTAAAAAAAAATTAAAAATTATAAAAAAGAGAAGGAGAAAAGACTACGAGATGAAATTATCATGCTTCTCAATAAAATCCTTCAAGGATTTTTGGAAAATAAAAACTTGAAACACTTTAGCCTGACAGTCATCCATTGTTTCACCTGGTCATTAGCTCTTACCCCTTACTGCTCACTCTAATAACCCAACATCCACAATACCTAAGACACAACCTTCCTTATCATGCCCTGCAGGTCCCACACACTGACATATCACGTTATCTCTGTCATTTTGTTTGCTATGTAAAATTAACACCAAGAATTTCTTGAGGAAATAGAGTCCTCCTATAAGACATGTCTTCTGTCTCATCCTGTTGGAAGCTTCTATTTTGTTTTTCCATACATGTTAATTTCCATGTGCTATGTTTTATAGTCCATTTTATTTACTGATCCATAATACATTCATTGCATTCAAACATTTTTTCCACTCAGCTGTCAGTTCCTGAAGCCTATTCCTCCTCTTTGCATTGCACTTTTGAAATTCCACAGAGTATTTCTAAAATAGTATTTTCTGAGTTTGTGTTGACTTGTTTGCTTCTCATGTTCTCCCAACTAAATATAGCTATCCACATGACACTTTCTTACTTAAACTATATTGGTTTTTCAGGTCTGTGCTCCAATGTCCATCTCTCACTGAACATTTCAACTTAGTATTCTGCCTTTATTGTTCTTTCTGTACTATATTTTTAGGTATAATTATTTTAAACTTTCAAATTCTTAGTTAAATATTACCTTCTATTTCCTGGAGGCACATATTGTCCTTATGACGAGACTTATAATTCTTTAAATCAGAAACATGACATTATGTTTCCTATGAATCTCTAATGATTTCTACTCAGAATAGGTAAATAATATGTGCTCTATAAATACTGAAGTGTTTATTAACGTGGTCATAGATAATGAATAGATTTTAAGATATGAAAATTATATCACAATCTTTTTTTGATGTTTTTTTTAAAAAAAAAACTTTTAAATGTTAAGAGACAAAAAAAAATAGTGCCTTTGAACATAATTGATAGAGACCTGGCTGAAAAATATAATGATGTATCATTTGATATTCTTTTCAATTTCTTTCTTCAGAACTCTTAATAAGATCATGTGCCATTAATTATCAATAAAGCACTGGACATAGTTTGTGGGTGGGTTTTAGAGGAAGCATATAAAAGGTCAGTATAAATAAATAGTAACATTTACCCTGTAGTAAAGTTTTCATGCAGTTTAGATATCTAGAATTTTTGATTCAGACAGGTAAGAAAAGGAGGGCAATACTATAGTTCTCTCCATAACTGTATGAAGGTAAGGTATTTCCTAGTACTACCCAGAGTCTTTTCTTCCAGTGTATTCCCATAAAACAGCTACTATTTGGCAGTGGGTTTGAAGCTTTTCCCCACAGTAGCCTTTCATTCCAAGCAGAGCTGTCAGCAGTGTGAGGTGAGATAACAGCCCCATGCTGAAAAGCTTCCTCATTGCTAGAGAGCTCTCAGGATATGGATCCTTTGAAGGCTGTCAGAGCAGGGTGAACTTCTAAAGAGATTTCCACAATATAAGACTGAGGTTTTTTTTCAAAAATAGATGTGCTCCTTTTGTAAATTTATATCATCATTTTATGCAAAAATGCTTCATGAGGAATATAATCTAAATTATACTGCTTAGAAATGAAAATACACCTTATATAACAGCATGTTTATTATATAGGTTTAAACAGAAAATGGATGAATTGTGAGAAAACTTCAAGATAAACAAAACCAAAGTTGTGGGTAAAACAACACATTAGGATTTACCAGCTTGTGCCCATAACTCTCTACCTCCAGGCAGCAGGTGTTTTGAAACTAAGGTTACTAACTGAAAAATGTCTTGGCTAGCAAGGAATTTCCTTTTGAACAGGGTGACACCATATGACTGGGCAGTTCTCTTGTCATTTTGCACTGAGAAATTCCAAGAGAGGGACCAGCCTCTGTCTCTGGACAGTTCAAAGGCCATGATGCATTCACCACTCCTGATATATATACATATATATATATATATATATATATATATATATATTTGTGTATCTATACTTTTATACATTTATATGTACAATTTTATACTTATATATTTGTATACATATACATCTTTAAATTTTAATTCTCAGAATGTTTATGCATCAAAGGACACAATGGGGTTAAAAGGAAACACTAAGAATGGAACAAAATGTTTGCAAATTATATCCCTGATATGACCTTAATGCTCAGAAAATATGAAGAACTTCTATAACTAAACAACCACTACAGAAAGACAAATAACTTCACTAGAAAATAGGTAAAGGACCTGTGTCTCAAAAAATGATTTATAAGCTACTAACAAGTGTATAATAAGATGTCCTCCCTCACTAATAATCTCAGAAATGCAAATCCAAAGTACAATGAGGTACTATATGACATTCATTAAATTGACTAAGAGGAGAATGAAGAAAAGGAGATGGCATTGGAGAGTGGGAAAGAGGAGGAGGAGGGGGAGAAAGCAGACAGAAAAGAAAATAAGTGTTGGCAAGTGGAGAAATTGAAACCCTGTTCACCGAGATGACAATGTAAACATATGCGATCACTATGAAGAACTGTATGGCATTTTCTCAAAAAAAAAAAAAAAAAAAAAAAACTTAAAACACTTTTGGTGCACATACAAAATGTTTTCTTCTGAACTGGAATTTACTACTCCAAAGTTTGCATTTTTTTTTTCATTTGACTCATTTAATCATATCACCTCCCATACTCTGAAAATAATAACAATAGTATATAACAATAATAAAAATATTTGCTTGCAGGTTGGGGTAGTAACTCAGTGGTAGAGCCCTTGCCTCACACGTGTGAGGCACTGGGTTTGATCCTCAGCACCACATAAAAATAAAAATACTGTGTCCATCTACAACTCAAAAATATTTTTTTAAAATGCTTGCTCTTTCTTACCAATCTATCAAATTCCAAAAGAGAAGCTGATTTTTAGATGAATCTGTTGCAAGGAATTGCACTGTGTATTAGCCAGGGTTCTCTAGAAGAACCGAACCAACATGATGTATATGAAGTATGATTATCCTAAAGGGGTTAATTAGATTGGCTCACATGACCAGAAACTGGATAGTCCCTCAATGTCTGTCTGCAGGCTGGAGAGTTGGAGGTACCAGCAGCCACTCAGTCCAGGAAGCTCGAGCCTCTGAATAGGAGGGACCAAGGAATGGAACGTCAGTCCAGGACCAAAGGCCTGGAAACTCCCTGACCACCCTCCAGCCAGTCTGCTTTGGGACAGTGAAAGAGCTGGAGGCTGAAGTCCTCGGGAGATCACAGCAGCAATCCAAACACCAGCTCAAGAAGAATTGAGCTGTGTCTGCTGCTGCTTCCTTCTTCTACCTTTTTGCTCCATCCAGGCCACCAACATGTTAGACTGTGCTGCTCACATTTAGGTGGGCCTCCCCCTCAGTTTGTAATCCCACAAATGAATCATTCCTAGAGAGACCCTCATGGATAGACCCAGAAGTCTCAATCTTAGGGATCTATTAATCCAATCAAGTTGACAATTCAGACACATATGCTAAAAATGTCTGTGCCTATGTTTTAATGTAATCTACCCTCACCCATTCCAACACAGTGAAAAATAATTGTGTCTTTACTTTTGAGGAGTACTGCACACCATGTCAGCTCAATATTTTATTAGAAAGTCTATACTTAGGCTTCTCAAACTTACTGTTTATAAATCCCTGGAGGACCTTGTTGTAATGCAGATTCAACCTTAGTAGGAATGAAATAGGGCTGAGAGTCTGAATTTCTGACTGTTCCCAAGTCATACTCATAATGCTGATTTGTGAACCAAATGTGGAGTATCAAGGCTATATGGTTATGCCTATTAAACAAAAATGGGACACCAAATGGATTTCTATATGCTGTATTTCTTTAAGGGATAATAATGTCGTATTACTGGTATTTTATGTTTACTTATACCAACCCTGGAATTGTAAGGATGCATCAAAACCTAAATTTCAAAAGAAAAGGCATTTAAGTATTTCAGTATAATATATAAGAATGAATAATAGAGAAAATTGTATCATGTTAATATCACTATGAGTTTATTAAGGAACATTAATAACAAAAGGAACATTATGTGTTACTAAAGATAGTAACACATTATATTTTATTCTAATAGTTTATAAATGTTAATTAGTTATTAGATTCTTAATCATATGCTCAGAGAAAAAAGTCATTTTGTGGTTTTATATTTCAAAAAGGAAGACATTTGGTTTGGGGTACGTTTTTAAATTTTTTACATTTGAACAGGATGTATATAACAGAGTAATATGTACGTAATTTCTATTCCAACTGACATGCAATCTTCTTTATTCCTTGGCCCAGTTTATATGAAGCATGTTCTAGGGTATTGTATTTCAAGGAAAGAGAAGGTCTACTGTGTGTAGATGAAGCTTAGGTCAAGTGCATTAAAATAGGTATTTTGAAAACATTTCTGGAGATCCAAGATGGTAGACTAGAGGGTGACTACATCTCCTGTCAATCCAGAACTCAGGATTCAAGAAGGGGAGGTATTGAGAGACTAGGAACAACATAGAGCTGTGGGGTGAGTCTCTCCCAAGAGGTGAAGCTCAGCCCAGGCGGCAGGCCCCGACAGGGGGCAGCTTCTCAGAGCAGGGCAGGGCAGCGAGAGTCTTACCCAAGCAGCCCTGCTCTCTCCCGTGGCAGGCGCGATCCACAGCCAGCTTCTCGGAGCAGGCCACCCAGTGAGAGCTTTTCCCCACAGAGCCAACCCCAAGCCCCCAATCCAGAGGTGGCCCCGGCCCGCTGGGGGCTTCTGGGACCAAGGCAGGACAGGGAGAGGCTTCCCCCGAGCAGCCTGGCTCCCTCAGGCGGGGCAGGCCCTGTCTATAGCCAGCTTCTTGGAACAGGATTGCCCAGTGAGAGGATTTCCATGCAGAACCAGCACCCAGCCCTGGACCCAGTAGAGGGCTAGGGGCAGCTTTCTTCGGAAGCACTGCATTATCGAGTTCTTCCAAGACTTCAGGCTACTGAAGGCTGGGAGGTGATATACTGGAAATCTACAGGGACACTATAAGCCAATAGAGGAAATCTGCAATATCTCAGAGTCCCACTGATATCTGACCAATATGAGAAAACAAGGGAAGAAAATGTCCCAAACAAACCTGGATACTATATCAATAAAACCCAATGACAGCACAGCAGAAGAAATGTCAGAAAGGGAGTTCAGAATGTACATAATTAAAACAATCAGGGAAGCAAATGAGGAGATGAAAGAGCAAATGCAGGCATTGAAGGAGGAGATGAAAGAGCAAACACAGGCATTAAATGATCGCACCAATCAACAGTTAAAAGAGCAAATAGGGGAAGCAAAATATCATTTCAAAAAGAGTTGAGATACTGAAAAAAAAAAAGCACACAGAAGTCTTTGAAATGAAGGAAACAATAAACCAAGTTAAAAACTCCATAGAAAGCAAAACCAATAGGATAGAACACCTGGAAGACAGAACCTCAGACATTGAAGACAAAATATTAAATCTTGAAAACAAAACTGACCAAACAGAGAAGATGGTAAGAAATCATGAACAGAATCTACAAGAATTATGGGATATCATGAAAAGGCCAAATTTAAGAATTATTGGGATTGAGGAAGGCTTAGAGAAACAAACCAAAGAATGAACAATCTATTCAATGAAATAATATCAGAAAATTTCACAGATCTGAAGAATGAAATGGAAAACCAGGTATAAGAGGCTTATAGGACTCCAAATATACAAAATTACAACAGACCCACAACAAGGCACATTATTATGAAAATACCTAACATACAAAATAAAGACAGAATTTTAAAGGCCACGAGAGAAAAGAATCAAATTACATTCAGAGGGAAACCAATAGGAATATCAGCAGATTTTTCAATCCAGACCCTAAAAGCTAGAAGGGCCTGGAACAACATTTACCAAGCCCTGAAAGAAAATGGATGCCAACCAAGAATCTTATACCCAACAAAACTTACTTTCAGATTTGATGACAAAATAAAATCCTTCCATGATAAACAAAAGCTAAAAGAATTTACAAAAAGAAAGCAGGCATTACAGAACATTCTTAGCAAAATATTCCATGAGGAAGAAAAGAAAAAACAACAATGCAAATCAGCAACGGGAGGAACTACCCTAAAGAATAGCGAAATAAAGGAGAAACCAAATCATGTCAAAAAACAAAAATGAGTCAAATGACTGGGATTACAAATCATACCACAATAATAACCCTGAATGTTAATGGCCTGAACTCATCAATCAAAAGACATAGACTGGCAGATTGGATTAAAAAGAAAAATCCAACAATATGCTGCCTGCAAGAGACTCATCTCTTAGAAAGAGACACCCACAGACTAAAGGTGAAAGGATGGGGAAAAACATACCATGCACATGGACTCAGCAAAAAAGCTGGAGTATCCATCCTCATTTCAGATAATGTGGACTTCAAGCCAAAACTAGTCAGAAGGGATAAAGAAGGACATTACATGCTGCTTAAGGGAAGCATAAATCAGCAAGACATAACAATCATAAATATCTATGCCCCGAACATTGGCTCATCCATATACGTCAAACAAATCCTTCTCAATTCCAGAAATCAAATAGACCACAACACAATAATACTAGGCAATTTTAACACACCTCTCTCACCACTGGATAGATCTTCCACACAAAAATTGAATAAAGAAATCATAGATCTCAATAACACAATCAACAATTTAGACTTAACGGACCTATATAGAATATACCATCCAACAAAGAACGAATACACTTTCTTCTCAGCAGCACGTGGATCCTTCTCTAAAATGGACCATATTTTATGCCACAAAGCTACTGTTAGCAAATACAAGAAGATAGAGATACTACCTTGTATTCTATCAGATCATAATGGATTGAAATTAGAAATAAATGACAGAATAAAAAACAGAAACTTCTCCAATACCTAGAGATTAAATAATAACTATTATATGATGAATGGGTGACAGAAGACATCAGGAGGGAAATAAAAAAATTCTTAGAAGTTAATGAGAACAAAGACACATCATATCAAAATCTCTGGGACACTATGAAAGCAGTAGAGGAAGATTTATTTCATGGGGCGCATTCAACAAAAGAAGAAAATATCAACAAATAAATGACTTAACACTACAGCTCAAAGTCCTAGAAAAAGAAGAGCAGACCAATACCAAAAGTAGTAGAATAAAGGAAATAGTTAAAATCAGAGCTGAAATCAATGAAATTGAAACAAAAGAAAAAATCGAAAAAATTAACAAAAAAAGAGTTGGTTCTTTGAAAAAATAAACAAAATTGATAAACACTTAGCCACACTAACAAAGAGAAAGATACAGAAAAAAAAAAACTCAAATTACTAAAATTCAGAATGAACAAGGAAATATCACTACAGACATGAGTGAAATACAAAACATAATTAGAAGATATTTTGAAAATCTATACTCCAACAAAACAGAAAACCTCGAAGACATCAACAAGTTTCTAGAGACATATGAATTACCTAAACTGAACCAGGAGGACATACATAACTTAAATAAATCAATTTCAAGCAATGAAATAGAAGAGGTCATCAAAAGCCTACCAACAAAGCAAAGTCCGGGACCAGACGGATTCTCAGTCGAGTTCCACAAAACCTTTAAAGAAGAGCTCATTCCAATACTCCTCAAAGTATTCCATGAAATAGAAGAGTAGGGAACCCTCTCAAACTCATTCTATGAAGCCAATATCACCCTGATACCAAAACCAGACAGAGACACATCGAGGAAAGAAAATTTCAGATCAATATCCTTAATGAACATCGACACAAAAATTCCACAAAATTTTAGCATATTGCATACAAAAATATACTTAAAAAGATAGGGCACTACAATCAAGTGGGTTTTATCCCAGGGATGCAAGGTTGGTTCAACATCAGGAAATCAATAAATGTCATTCATCATATCAACAGACTTAAAGTTAAGAATCACATGATTATTTCGATAGATGCAGAAAAAGCATTCAATAAAATACATCATCCTTTCATGCTCAAAACACTAGAAAAAATTGGGATAGTGGGAACATTCCTTAACATTGTAAAGGCCATCTACGCTAAGCCCATGGCCAATATCATTCTAAATAGTGAAAAACTGAAAGCATTCCCCCTAAAAACTGGAACAAGGCAGGGATGCCCTCTTTCACCACTTCTATTCAATATTGTCCTTGAAACTCTAGCCAGAGCAATTAGACAGACCAAAGAAATTAAACGGATACGAATAGGAAAAGAAGAACTCAAACTATCCCTGTTCGCTGATGACATGATTATATATTTAGAGGAACCTGGAAATTCCACCAGAAAACTTTTAGAACTATAAGTGAATTCAATAAAGTAGCAGGTTACAAGATCAATGCTCATAAATCCAATGCATTTTTATACATAAGTGATGAATCTTCAGAAACAGAAGTTAGGAAAACTACACCATTCACAATAGCTTCGAAAAAAATAAAATACTTTGGAATCAATCTAGCAAAAGAGTTGAAAGACCTCTACAATGTGAACTACAGAACACTAAAGAAAGAAATTAAAGAAAACCTTAGAAGATGGAAAGACCTCCCATATTCTTGGATAGGCAGAATTAATATTGTCAAAATGGCCATACTACCAAAAGTGTTATACAGATTCAATGCAATTCCAAATAAAACCCCAATGATGTACCTTACAGAAATAGAGCAAGCAATCATGAAATTCATCTGGAAGAATAAAAAACCCAGAATAGCTAAAGCAATCCTTAGGAGGAAGAATGAAGCAGGGGTATCGCAATACCAGATCTTCAACTATACTACAAAGCAATAGTAACAAAAATGGCATGGTATTGGTACCAAAATAGACAGGTAGATCAATGAAAGGTACAGAATAGAGGACACTGGACACAAACCCAAATAAATACAATTTTCGCATACTAGACAAAGGGGCCAAAAATATGCAATGGAGAAAAGATAGCCTCTTCAACAAATGGTGCTGGGAAAACTGGAAATCCATATGCAACAAAATGAAATTAAACCCCTATCTCTCACCTTGCACAAAACTCAACTCAGAATGGATCAAGGACCTCGGAATCAGACCAGAGACCCTTCATCTTATAGAAGAACAAGTAGGTCCAAATCTTCAACTTGTCAGCTTAGGATCAGACTTCCTTAACAGGACTCCCACAGCACAAGAAATAAAAGCAAGAATCAACAACTGGGATAGATTCAAACTAAAAGCCTTTCTCTCAGCAAAGGAAACTATCAGCAATGTGAAGAGAGAACCTACAGAGAGGGAAAAAATCTTTCCCACTCAGATAAAGCACTAATTTCCAGAATATATAAAGAACTCAAAAAACACTACACCAAGAATTCAAATAACCCAATCAAAAGAAACCTATCCCACTCCTTGACCTATACCCAAAGGACTTAAAATCAGCATACTACAGAGATACAGCCACATCAATGTTCATAGCTGCTCAATTCACAATAGCCAGATTGTGGAACCAACCTAGATGTCCTTCAATTGATTAATGGATAAAGAAACTGTGATATATATATATCACAGTTGTGTGTGTGTGTGTATATATATATATATATATATATATATATATATATATGAATATTACTCAGCCATAAAGAATGATAAAATTATGGCATTTGCAGGCAAATATATTAAATTGGAGAATATCGTGCTAAGTGAGATAAGCTAAACTCAAAAAACCAAAGGACAATTATCTCGCTGATAAGCGGATGATGACACATAATGGGGGGTGGAAGGGGGCAAAAATGGAGGAAGGAAGGACTGTATAGAGGAAAAGAGGGGTGGGAGGGGTGGGGGGGAGGGAAAAATAACAGAATGAATCAAACAACATTACCCTATATAAATTTATGGTTGCACAAATGGTAAGCCTTTACTCCGTTTACAGAGAAACAACATGTATCCCATTTGTTTACAATAAAAAAATGTACATGATGCAGATGCATCTTTCAAAACTCTGAAGTGGAGAAGCAATCCAAATTTTCATCAGCAGTGTAATGCAGCATTAAAAATGACATATCCACACAGTATAACATGATATACAAAAGGAATTGAATGACCAAATTAACTTAGAAAAAAAGTCCCAAGTGCTGCTTTAAAGGAAGATGTCTCAAAAAGGCCCATATTAATTTATCAGTTCAAATCAGAAGATAATACTGCATAAGAAATGCAATCAGAAAAAAAATCATTTTCCTAGGAGGAGAGATATTTACTGGGAAGTCACACAGAAGGTTCCTGTAAAGTGGAAGCAACATAGGTGATGTGAATATGGTGGTTTTCTTATGATTAAAATATGAGAACTCAACACTACATACTTGCATTACATATGCTGTCATTTCAGAGTGAAACACTTCCTTAAAGTCAGTTAACCTCCAACAATTAAAGAAGCCACAGATGGATCATGTTTGCAGGCTATTTAACAACCAAGTACCCAGAAGATCTAAGGCTGATACAGTGCTGTCAAAGAACCCATTATCAGATACAACAACAAGCCCCTTCTTTCCAAATCCAATGGAAACATGTGTTTGTTCAGAAGTACAAAAATTAAATGATTATCCTCCTGGAAACATCTGCTGAATTTCCAGATACAAAAGCTTCCTGTTTTCTTCCCTTATCTCTTATTTTTTCTTCTTATAGCCAATACTGGATTTACTTGAGGCTAAACTCTGGTCTCTGTTACTTTCCTTTTTTGTACTATTTTCTTAATTGATCTTATCAAGTTCTTTAACTTTGTCATTTCACTGCTGTTTCTCCAAAATTTATGCCAGTTGTTCCCACACTACTTGAATTCCAGACACAAACACTAAATTGCCCATTTAGTCCCCTCAAATGTGAAACATCAAAATAAGATTCTCAAAGTTTCCTCTGAAACAGTTTCCAAATGCCTTCTCTTGCTAAAATTTACTCAGTTGATTAATAAATTTAATTATGCCAATGAGCTGGGGATGTGGCTCAGTGGTAGAGCGCTTGCTTAGCATGCATGAGGAACTGGTTTCTATCCTCAGCCCTGCCTGAAAATAAATAAAGGTATTATGTTCATCTAAGACAAAAAATATTTTTTAACCAGTTGGGAGTAAAACTCCTGGTGGGCTCTTGTTCGATAGCATAACTACAGATAATAATTATGTGCCATGTATGTCCAAAAAGCTGGAACAAAGAATTTCTACAAGTTTCACCATTAAAAAAAGTGTTTGAAGAGATAAACTTTTAACTAGTTTTAAACATGACACAATGTATAGATGTTTCAACATATCACAAGGTACTCCATTGTGTATATCATTTTTATTCATATATTTCAGTCTTACAAATAAATTTAACTAAAATTAATTTACTATTTAAATTCTACTTTATTCACTGGAATTGTGATACACAGGTGGACCACCTAGAAATTTTCAGAATTTCTGATATTACAGAAAGGACAGGAAAATTCCTAAATAGCAAATGTCTTATCATTTACATTGGCAGTCTCTTGTCAAGAAGATTTTATTCATCACTTCTCTGTATAATCAAGAATATACATAAAGAGGAATGATACTCCCTGTAAAAGACTGAAGACTTCTACTATGGCTAAAATGGAAAAAAAAAAAAAGCTAAATAAATGTTGCTCTTTTCAAATCAAGATGTTCAAGATGTTACTTCAAAAGTGAAGATGTTACCCTCCACTGTTAGCAATAGACAGATGGCCTGTAGGCATTGCACGTCTTGCTTTCAGATTTCATGAGAACAACCAAAATTCACTTGAGGGGCAACACTGTACAGTGTAACTAGGTTGCACATTATGTTTCATAAGACATATCAAAAACAGTAAAAAAATAATAACAATAAAACTGGGACAGGGTACACATGAGAGGATACAGACTCTTGTTTACTAAAGAAAACCTTTAAGGCACTTATTGAAAGGGGTTAAAACACAAATTAAATATGCATTAAAAAGTCCCCTATTTTTTAAAAACTTGTGAGGCCATGTATCATGTTATTTATTATTTAAGTTATCATTCACAAACCCATCCTCTCAGGTGATTCATGCCCATATCTACTATTTTCAGCATTATGATTTTTAAAGAATGGGCCCAAAAATCACTTTCTATTTTCTGAAAAGATGTTCACTGTGTCTGATATGGAGTAGGCAGGTCTTCGGTCTTGACAGAGATTAATTGAAATATATTGCTTTCTACAAAAGTGAAAAAAAATTTCATCATCAGTGTAAGATGCAACCAGGAAAAAATGATCAACTGAACTATACATGATCACTGCACTATTTGATCTGTCAGTGAGCACCATGAGACATTACATGGTATAACGATAAACTGTACTCATGTATGAATGAGCACTATGCTAACACTGCTTCTCCACAAATAGAAATGACAGGGGTCACTATGTTTTTTTTTTTTTTTGTACTAAAAAACACCAAAATATAGTATGCCAAATGATAATTTAACACAGATTCTGCCATGTGCATGTATGTGAGCAAGAGAAAGAAACAGAAAGACAGACATTAGAGATGGAACCCAGGGTCCCTTACCATTAATTGCATTCCCGTCTGGAGTTGCGAATGAATGATGGTCTTTGAACTGCCCAGAGACAGAGGTGATGCCCCTCTCAAGAACTCTCCTTGCAAAGGGCCAGTTGTATCATACTTCCTGATCAAAGTGTAATTCCTTGATAGCCAAGGGATTTTATTAGTTCATAAACTTGGGTTCAAATAGCTGCTGCCCAGAGATAGAGAATTATAGGTGCAAGCTGATGAGCCCTGTTGGGCTGCTTTTACCTTCAACTTTGGTTTTACCTTTTTAAAAAAATATATTTTAGATGTAGATGGCAAAATGCCTTTATTTTTTTCATTTATTTTTATGTGGTGCTGAGGATTGAACCCAGTGCCTCACATGTGTTAGGCAAGTGCATTATCACTGAGCCACAACCCCAGGCCTGGTTTTATTTATTCTGAGGAATCTTTCTCACACTAAATCCTTCTGAAGTTTAAATCTATATAATCAACATGCCAAGCTTGCTTGTGGTCAATCTTCCTCCACCAGAGGCAGGTTGAATCCCCAAGCCCCAGCTTTTTCTCTACATTTGTGTCTCCTTGTCTTTTTCCTAATCCCCTCATCAACTGGTTTGGTTAGCTCTGAATAAACTGTCATGCAGGATGTGATACATTCCTATCCCTTTTTTTTCTTCTTTTTATTATTCCTAAATTTTATTCTGACACAGGTTGTCACTATGTTGCTGATGCTGCCCTTTAATATGCTGCCATTGATTGTTGTGCCACAGTCTTCCAAATTGTTTGGGATTACAGGCATGAGTCCCCAGGACCAGCCACAGTATACATCTTCAAATTCTGTAACAAGCTATATCAAACTCTCTTTTAATTGCCTTAAGGAAAACTTTTATAACCAGGCAGCACTTTAGTAGAAGTTTCATAGAGAGAGAAAAAGTAAAGAGCAAAACTAGAATCACCATGCTCAAATGAACATCAAATGTTAAATAGTGTATTAATCTTTGAAATTCACTTATTGCTTGCAGAGACACAGGATGAAATAAAAAGTGTGTAAGGTCCTTACTGATATCTCATTGGTTTGAGGAAGCAAATAAAGCCTCTCACCTCAATGAGCGAAGGATGCACTAGTCAGATTTCAGATTTAACCCCTGTCTAAAAGCAACAAAGCTCTATCAGGTATTGTTTCCCAAACAATCACCCTATCACCCTTACTTTGTTTAAAGTTATTACCTATATTCTCAAATGTACTTATACAAAGGAAGAGAAAAATGCACCACACATGATCAGAAATGAATTAAATTTACCAGGCTATAACTGCCATCTTGACTGATGAAATTCTTTAAGGATTGTAATCATTTATTTGACCTAGTACTGTGATAGACTAAGCATTCAAGAAATGGTTTAAAATAAAACTGAATCCTTTTTCATTTTCATGTAGAAGAAAAAGGTCATCCAAGAGAGGTTAAGGGCACATAGAAATAGCATGTGTGTGCTCGTACGCTGTCCCATGCCCTTACTCCATAATACAGGAAAGGTCATAGTAAGACTTCCAGATATAGCCATGACTGACCCTGTCTCCACCTTCATGCTGAAAGCATCGGTTCTGATTTCAGAACTAGCAAGCATAGTGAATCAAGTTGATTAATTTAGAGTCCCGGATGTCCTACTTCACACTTTAGAATTTGACTGACTGATGATCAAAGGGTGCAACTTTATTACTACAAAGAGACAAGTGAAACAGCCCTCTCGTCTTACCTAGATGGGGAGTTACATTACCCACAGGCAGAAGGTTAACACCTGTTTCTGGAAGCTACAGGGAGAATACCTGCCTAACCAATCCCAGCCTGGTCTAGCAACAGGCCTAGAGGAAAATTCCAGCCCAGGATACCCCGTCTTTCTGCTCCAAGACCAAGCCACACACAATGGTCAAAAGACATTCCTCTTCTATACTCCTTTCCTTCCCTCCTCCAGAATTTCTGCTTGTCTCTGTGACTGCCCTCCTTTAGACACACAATTATCCAGCAGGCCCAGGGCTAACTACTCAAGCATTCTCCATGACCCTCATTATGCCCCTCCTATTCTCCAGGACCTTCAGTACTTTGTAACTTTTCAGGCAGCAATTGAGCAATCCTGTTCCTAGAGCAAGGTTGGATCAGAAAATGTCCCTTTCCTGGCTGCACATGGTGTGCCCTTGCCTCAAGCTAGGAAGTGTCTTTGCCTTAGGGGATTGGGGAATTTACCATTCTTGGAATTTTTTTTAAGAACATCATGCAAATAATTTCTTTTTAAAAAACTTTAAAGCAACTGATCATTCACACTTGGGGCCCTAACAAAAAAACGCATGTGACACACTTTTTAAAAAGTATCCATTTCTGACCCCTACATGGAAGATCAGGAAGATGCTGCCAGAACAGTTCTGGATGCCCAGCCTTGCACAGATGTCAGGGATGGAAAGGGCCTGAAGCTTCCTGTGCTGGGTGACCTAGACATTTTACTCTTCATTTTCAGTCTTCATTGTACAAAATTCAGCTTCAATAGAAGACAAAGGATAAGTGCATGTTGCTAAAATTTGCTTTATTTAAATAGCATCCAAGGGTTTTGGTTTGTGGCTCAGTGGTAGAGTGATTACCTAGCACATGTGAGGCCCGGCGTTCAATCCTAAACACCATATAAAAATAAATAAACAAAATAAAGGTATTGTGTCCATCTGCAACTAAAAAATATTTAAAAATAAAAAAATAAATAGCATTTACAAGGCAGCTGGATACCTCCACCCCCAAACTTCCATGTGCTCCCTCTCCACCTCCTTTGGATGTGAACATGAGGTGGTGTAGGGTGTAGAGTTTGCATGGCAGGTGGTCAAACACCCAGCCTTTGCTGCATGCTGGCTCACCCCTGCCCAATGGTCCACGCCTGCCCTTCCCTGCACATGGTATTATGAAGCTGATACACACAGGGGCCTCCAATGCCTTATCAGATGTGACTTCTCCAACAGATGCCACCCACCCTCTACATACACCTCAGGGAGAGGCCCGAAGACTGGGAGAGAGATTCCTTCTTGCCAAGGTCACCAGTTAAAAGGGAGTCATGTCTACACTGGCTCAAGTGTACTCATGTCTACACTGTCTTCACTCACATCAGGTCAAGAAGAGCAAGTCTCTGTCCACACCAGTTCTAACCAACTGAGTGCTCATCTACACCAGCAAGAAGCAATCAAGTTCCCATGTACGCTGGCTAAGGCAAGTGTGTTCTTATCTACACTGGCTCAAGTGGTTATTTCAAGTGAAAGAGTACCTACTCTGAATAGGAGAGGGAGTTACAGTGGTCCATGTTTTACAGAGGATGGCACTCCCCCATGGGAGGTCTGCTATTTCTTTTCTAACCAGTCTCATAAATGTTTATATCTTTGAACATCAATTTTATTATACAAAAGCAAGAAATCAATTTTTTCAAGAAACATCTCTGCCATCCCAGAAGCATGGGAGAAAGGACAGAGAAGACCAGGGCAGGGAGAAGTGGCCCAGGAAAAATAGGATGTGATGTCTCTCGAATGTGTGGGCAGAGGAGAGTCCAGATGTCCAGGTCCATCCAGAGGTGCTCCTAGCTGGAACTTGTGCAGAGAAGCCTGATGGAGTATGCACGCCTTCCAGCTGACTCTGTTTCAGAGCACACGCGAAGGATGACAACCCTGGGCATCAGAATCCACAGAGCATGGGATTCGCAGTCTGTCTACTCATTTTGTGTGTTTCTACTCTGAATTTACATTGGAACCATCCTGTTTTTAAATATAGGAGGTTTCAGTCTTCCTTTGATGGGACTTGTCTCCTGACACAGGGGCCCCAAAGACACAGTTGCTGAAACTAGGCAATGATCCTCCTTGTCATCCTCTTTCAGGCTTTGCTGTCATCCTGGGATTGCCCTTTGGAGGGAGTTTGGAAGAAATTGTGGTCATCTGCTGCAGTGATGCCCCTACTGAGGATTGTCCTGGAGTTGGGCATGGGCACCCAGGTTCAGGCAGGGAGGTAACCCTGGTAGCATGGATCCTTGCTCACAGGGAGCAGAGTTCAGTGAGAGGCAGGCTGAAATTTCTAAGGCCCTTCTGCCCTAACCGCTTGGCTTCCTCAGGAAGCTGATGCTCACAGAACAAGGGGAAGGAGTGGAGCACTGGCTTGCTGGAACACTTCACTGAAGGCCAGGGAAATCAGAATGATCCCTGGGTCATGGTTGAGAACCAACCCTCTGATGCCCAGGCCTCACCTGGAACTTCTAGATTTTCCCCTGTGTTCTCTGGTTCTGGAGAATCAGGTATGCAGTCATGGTATCATTGAACATTCTGTTGGGTAGAGATACCCAGGTCTTTATGGGTTATAACCATGTCCATCAGGATTGTCATTATTGTGGGGTGTGGCTATTTGGGGAGTGGCTCACTAAAATAATGGGCTGTGTACTCCTCACCCTCCCTCAGCCATGGGTGCTGAAGGATCTCCTACACTGTGGGTTGCTGAGTGAGTTGCTTGGTCAGTAATTTACAGATGAGTCTTATTGCTTGAGTGGGAATGTAATTAGGAATGTGGTACCTTGCCTCCACAATTTGTTTCTCCAGCACCCCAGAGAAGCTGTTCTTAAATGGGAGTCTCCCAGACAACATGAAATACAGAATGACACCTAGGCTCCAGACATCCAACAGGAGGGCCTCCGATTCTTCTGGCTGGATGATTTCAGGGATGAGGTATGAGAGACTGCACTTGAACTCCCTTATTTTATGCCCAGGTGTGAACTTCATGCTGATGCCATAGTCAAGGAATTTAATGTTGTCTCTGCCTTCCACCAGGATGTTCTGCACCTTCAAGTCTCAGTACACAATGGCCTTCTGGTGGCAGAAAATCACAAAATCTGCCTGAACATTCTCTGGGCCTCCTCCTCTTTTATGCCACCAGACTGGATGTAATCAAGTAGCTGTTCCCCACCCATATGCTCCATCACAATGTATATTTGTTTACCGGTTTTAATAGCCTGAAATAGCTGGGTCACATTGGTTTGTTCCAAGTCCATCATCACATGCACTTCAGAGAAGACTTGGTAGTCACCCTTTACCTTTTGCAGGGTTTTCACCACCACCTCTACCCCAGAGAGGAAGTGGTAGACTAGCTTCACCTGGGACTACCCACCACACCCCATGGCTCTCCAAATCTCATAACCATCAGTGAAGGCCATTCATCAAAGGAGCTGGGCCCCTGAAACACCGCAGTACTCTGAGGACTCTTGCTATGCATACTGAGCAGTAATACCAACTAAGGATGCTAGCTTAAAAAAAATTAACAAAACAGGAAAAAAAAAAACAAAATCAAAAAACAAAACAAGACAAAACAAACAAACAAACAAACAAAAAACACCCTGATCAAAGAACCAATAACCAAAGACCACAGCCACCAGCTTCAACCACCAAACACACTATCTGGGAGTCCGAAAGCTCACCACCCTCTTACATACCTGCTATTTAAAATTCCCTCGTAATTGCTCTTTGTGAGGCCAGAGCAAGAAATGGTCCAGTCATGCCTGTACAGCACCCACACTGGTCATCTCCATTTGGGGCCTCTGGGACATTTTTCACTTTCAGAATAAGAGTGAGAAAGAATCCCAGAAGATTTTTGCTTCAGTGAATTATGATTAAATTATAATTAATTTAATTATGATTAAATTATTATTAATTATAATTAAAATTTGGACAATACTTCCTAGTACTTTCAATTGAAGCCTAAAAACCTAATAATTGGAGGTTTGAAAAGCCTCCACATAGCTACACTCAAGTTATCCAATTCCATTTTCTTCCAACACCAAATAATCAGTGTCCAAAGGATGTTAGTACCTCAGTTACATCGTGATACTCTCACAAAGGATGGTAGCACCTCAGTCACATCATGATACTGTAACAAAATACTCTGTTCCCTAAGGCATTGTAGAGCTTGGTACTGACATCTATGAGGTTGAGGGAAGCAGGGTTCATTCTAATTACCCCATAAGGTCTTCATCAGATATCTCATTAGAAACTCTGAAATGCAAAGGAGAGTGGGTTGATATATTCAAAAGCATAAAGGACAAAATGTGAAATCCAAGCCTACTAGAACCAGAGAAAGTATCTTTCCCATGTGGACAAGAAATGGAGGTGTTCCCAGATGAATGGGTCCCTTCATGCTGCTTTAACAAAATACCATGAGCTTGGCAAATTACTAACAGAAATTAACTTCTTCCAGTTCTGTAGACTGGTAATTCAAAGTCAAAGTCAAAGCACTTGGTTGTCATATCCTCACAGGATGGCAGGGGCAGTAATGTGGAACTAATTTCCTCAAACACCATTTGGTTTTTCTTGAATAAGCTGGTGACTGAATCCAGGGTCTTGCAAATATTAGGTAAGTGCTCTACCACCGAGTTACATCCCCAGCCTTTATATTTTGAGACAAGGCCTTGCAATGTGTTCAGGTAGGGCTTGAATGTTTTATTCTTCTGTCTCAGTGTCCCAAGTAGATATGCACTGATGTTCCTGATGTTAACACAGGAATATTTAAAAGTAAAATGATTGGATTGGAGAGCTGAAACCTAATCAGACATATTCAAACCACAACACTCACTTTTTCTTAGGTTTTCAAAATTAAAGTATGTATCAAGGTTTAAAATACCCTCTGTCTTAGTCTCACTGAAACAAGCAGTTGGGCTGGGGTTATAACTCAGTGGTAGAGCACTTGCTTCACATGCATGAGGCATTGGGTTTGATCCTCAGCACCACATAAATAATTAAATAAAGGTATTAAGTCCATCTACAACTAAAAACAAAAATTTTAAAGTCATCACTCATCTAAAAATAAAAATGCAATCAAAACATTGTTTAAATTAGAAATGGAAATTAATATTTCCGTCATTTCTATATTCTGCTCCTTTTGAATTAGTCCAAATTCAAATTTTGAATTATTCTGTCTTTTAATTTCTGGGATGAAGAACTTTACCATGAAACTTCTAAAAATTATGTGGAGATACTCAGAATTGGGGCAGACATAACTTCCATCAATTTAACTTTAATAGGCTTATCAAGTCCAAATCTCTTTGAACATCTTCTTTCTGTATTTCTTTTGGTCAGTGAAACCTCTATTGTTAGTTTCTTCCTTCATTTCAGTTTCTGAGTGATCACATGTTACTACTGGGCTCATTTCACATGATAATACAGAGGACAAACTCATCAGTGAATTCAACAGGCATTAGCGAGAGGCTAATATGCTCATAGTGTTTTGTTATCTGATCTTTGTTTTAAAAGACTTTGATTCTAATGGAAGCAAGATTATTGGCTAGAGGAAGAAATCACAAGTGCACATTTATAATAAAGAAGCAAAATTTAGTATTTTGGTGGTGGGGATTGATCCCAGGGCCTTGTGCTGTCCTATGGACAATCTCTACTCCTGAACTACCTCCCCAGCTGAGAAGCATCATTATGAATGGTTACTGACTAAATAACCATGCTGATAGTCTTCAAGAAAAGTGTAAATACTAAGCATACAGTTGTTTTGATCGGTGGTCAAAACACATCTAAAACATTGTTTTGAGTGTTTATTCTGCTCAATTATCCCTTGTAAATTGTGTTCCTATGTGTCCACTCTAATCCCAGTAACACTTAAATTTATCTGTAGAGTCATTTTTACTATATTCACTGTTCATATTACTAAACAATGTACAACCAGGTTGGTAATAAATAAAAAAGGAATTAGAAAATGACTTGCAATGATGTATTGAATTTGGGCCAGTAAGAATTGCACATCAATAAGAACTGAATCCAGAACTAAATTCAAAAATGATATATAAAATTGAAAAAGGTACCATTTTAGAGGTCACTGCAGAAGACCTAAAATAATCACTATCAGAAAAAGAGTATCACTATGAATGATATAGATATCAAATGACTAAGAGAACTTGAGGTATACTATAGACTCACCAGTCACAAAATTTAAACAATGTTGATACAGTCCTTTTAAACCAAACTTTCAAATAGTGACACAAAATAAGATAGAAACCTCAAAATACTGAAGTATTGGCAAATGTCATTAGAGCCATTCCCACAGAAAAATGGAAAGTAAAAGGACAAACAAAACAAAAGTTCATGTCAGGTGACTATACCTCCACAACTTTAAAAATAATCAGTTTGATACACAAATCATTCTAGATGATACATAAAGGGAAAATGTCTCACCTGTTTTATAAAGTCTAACATAATCATGTACTTGGCAAAAATACTTCTAGAAAGAAAATTACCAGTTAATCTCTTTCAGAAATTGAATGCAAACTTCCTTTATAAAGCAAGCAAAACAGCAGGGTACAGAGACCCACACCTGTAATCCCAGCAACTCCAAAGGCTGAGACAGGAGGATCCTGAGTACAAAGCAAGCCTCAGCAAGTTAGTGAGCAAGTCAGCAAAACCCTGCCTCTCTATAACATATAAAAAAGGAGTAGGAATGTGGCTGGTACCAAAAAAGCAAACAAACAAATGAACAAACAAAAATCCAAACAAACAAAAACAAAACAAATTCAAAAGTCAGTCACGGGGAAATTTCACAACTAAGTTGTGCTAGAAATGAAATGATATAATTTATCATATAAAATATGATGTAATTCACACAGTTTAAAAAAATGGATGAATTAATGAACATCTTAATAAATATAGAATTAAATACAGAATATAATTTGATAAAATTCAATATAAAAATCTTGCTATATTATAGAAATAAGTAACTTCTTTTGATCTTCTAATAAAATATATCTTCAGGTAAAAAATGCCTAGTATAAATACAATGATGAAATATGAAGCTAGTCCTCTGTACTTAAGGGAAATGTTCCATTATCAATTCTTACTCATAATAGCAGAATTCTGTCTAAGGCCAAGAATGAAAAAAATGTGTATTGATAAAGAAGAAATTCTAACAATATGTACAGGCAGACTGATAACATACGTGATTATAGAAAACATCATAAATATCTAAAATTTATAAATTTGCTATAAGCAACCTAAATATAGTGACTTTCAATTATATTTCATGTCTCATCCATAGAAAATTAAATATTTAAAAAGCTATTTATACTCCCACCAGGAAAGAAAACCAGTATGTCAAAGAAATGTCTACACTCCAATGGTTCACTATGGCCTTATTTGCATCAGCCAAGATATAAAAACACTAAGGTGTTCATTGACAAAGGAATTCATTGTGACAATGTGGAAAATACACAATGGAAAACTAGTTAATGTTCCCAAAGAGGAAACCCTCTCATTTGCAACACCATGGAAGACTTTGTAGGACATTATGCTGAGTAAAGTAAACCACACCTACAAAGGTAAGCTCATATGATCTCCTATATGTGGAATCTAATAAAGTCAAACTCATGTAAGGAGAAAATAACAAAACTGTGGGAGTAGAAGGGAGGTGATAAGTAGTTCATCAAGATATAAAACTTCAGAGAAAGAAGAGCACTAAGTTTTTGAATCTACTCCATATCAGGTAACTATGGACAATAATAATGTCTATTTATTTGCCAATGTTTACTAATTTCAAATCTCTCACCATAAAAAATGATAAGTGAAAAAGTAGGAATAATAATTAGCTTCATTTAATTAAGAGATGTATAAATATATCAAAATTTCACATTATACTCCATAAATGTATGTACTTCTGATTTGCCAGTCAAAAACAATAGTGAAAAATTTTACATTTATTGATTTTTTTATTTATGAACAATATTATTTATTAAAAATTAACATTTATTATTGGTGAGGAAAGGGTACATTCCAACATTGCTGGTGGGACTGCAAATTGATGCAATCATTATGGAAGGCAGTATGGAGATTCCTCAGTAAACTTGCAATGGAACCACCATTTACCCCAGCTGTCAGACTCCTCAGTTTGTACCCAAACAACTTAAAATCAACATACCATAGTGACACAGCCAGGTCAATGTTTACACCAGCCCAATTCACAAGAGCTGAACTATGGAACTAACCTGTGTGCCCTTCAACAGATGAAAGAATAAAGAAAATGTGGTATTTAGCCAAAATGGAATATTACTCAGCATAAAGAATAATTAAATTATGGCATATGCAGGTGAATGGACAGAGTTGGAGAATATCATGCTAAGGGAAATAAGACAAAGTCAAGGAACCAAAAGTCCAATGTTTTCTTTGATATGTTGATGCTAATTCATAAAAAGATGGGCAAAGGAAAAATAGAGGTACATTGCATTGGACAGGGGAAGTGAAGGAAGATGAGGTGGAAAGGAGGTAGGAAGGGATACTAGAGTGCATTGGACATTACTACCCTATGTGCACATATGAATACATGACCAGTGTAATTCTACATCACATACAGAAAGAAGAATGAGAGTTATACTCCATTTACGTACGATGTGCCAGAGTGCATTCTACTTTCATATGTAACTAATTAGAACAAATAAAAAATGAATATATGTAAATATAAGTAAAAGTGGTACAGAATAGAAGTCACAGAGATGAACCCACATATTTATAGTCATCTGATCCTTGACAATGGTGTCAAAGTACACCTTGGAGTAAAAATAGCCTTCTAAACAAATGGTACTTGGAAAGCTGGTTATCATCTCAAAGAAGAATGAAACCAGAACCTTGTCTCTCACCCTGCACAAAAATCAACTTAGAATAGATAAAAAATGATGCAATTTCTAAAACACAAAGTAGAATCAATAGTCCAGCTTATATGTCCAGGAAACACCTTTCTCCACAGGACCATTCTAAACTTCAGAAAATAATGCCAAGATTAAATAAATGGGATGGTGTCACATTAAAAATTTTCTACATATCAGAGGAAATGATAAAGACTGTGAAGAAGAAAACTAATGAATGGAATAAAATCTTTCCTAGCTATTCTTTTGAAACAGGAATAATATCTGGAATATAAAAAGAAATGAAAAATATTTGTACCCAAAAATCAAATAATAAATGACCAAATGAATGAAACAGAAGCTTCTCAAGAGGAGAAGTGCAAATGACCAACAAATATGTGAAAAGATATTCAACCTCATTAGCCATTGGGGAAATGCAAATCAAAACGACACTCAGATTTCATCTCATACCAGTCAGAATGGAAGTCTTCATGAATACAAACAAGAACAAATGCTACAAATTGTGTGGATAAAATTACTCTCTTGGTGGGATTGCACATTTATATGATCCTTATGGAAATCAGTATGGAGGTTCCTCGGGAAAACAGGCATGGAACTACCATATGACCCCACTATATCACTCCCTGGTTCTTGATATTAAGAACAGTCATTACACTATGGGGATATATTCATTCCAATGTTTATAGCACCTCCACTCACAATAGGCAAAGGGAGAACCAGTCTAGTTGTCCATAATGAGTGAATGGTTAAAGGAAATGTGGAATATATACACAATGGAGTTTTATTCACACAGAAAGAAAAATGAAAGTATGTCATTTGCAAGAAAATGAATGGAACATGAGACCATAATGTTGAGGAAAATAAGCCAAACCTGCAAGTCATGCAGGGATACCATGAAAATCAAAGGCAGATCAATAAACTACATGAAGGCGACCAGGGAAGGGATTCAGGGAGGGAAAATAGAAATACTGGGAACTGATAGTTCCAAATTTTATTGTCATATTTTATGTATTTTTGAATATGTAGCAATAAATTCCATCATTATGTACAACAATGCACCAAAAACAAATATGGAAAAAATAATACATATACATATATATATATATATATATATATATATATATATATATATCATTGAAACAAATATCAAAGATGCTTGGTGATCAAGGTCAGAGTTAATGAAGTTATTCTGTCTAGCAAATATAAAAAGTCTATTAAACAGCAGCCCAAATAACATGACAAGAAATGCAACTGACCAGGATTATGATCTGCAACATAAAGTCTGGAATCACACTGAAATATATAATGGCATTTCAATGGCACTTTTTAGTAAGCTGCGATAGTTTCATTGGGAAAGTCTAACAAACACTTGAAAAACAAGATATCAGAATTTTGTGCAAACATTTCCAGAAAATTAAAGAGGTGTGAAAACTTATATCTCATGTTTGCATTACAATGTTGATCCAAACGTTTGTAAGATAATGTAAGAAATATACAGATCAACACCCAAATGAGAAAGGAAACAATTCTTAACAAAATTTAGGACTATCAATATCAATAATGGATACAAACAATACAAAAGAACAACTGGGAATTTAGCCCAGAATAAAAAGTTGCTTTAACATTTGAAAAATCAGTCAAAATCATTCACAATCCTGAGAACTTTACCAAAAGAAACCAACATATAATCTCCCCAGCATAACAAACTGACCCGACAACAATCTTATGCCCAAATCACAATTTAAAACTCTTGGCATACACAACTTGGAACCTTTCAAGTCAGATCCCACCTCAAGAAAATATATCTCTGACAGCATATTTTCTGTTGAAGAGAGAGACATTTCCCGCATTAGCTCAGGAACAAAGCTAAGCTATCTACTCTACTTCTCTTCAACACTTCACTGTAGGGATTAGCCAATGCAAAAAATAAAGGCAAATACGTTTGAAAACAAACATATGAAACATAATTGTCCCGATAGGAAATTTTCAGCATCCCACAAAAACTCATAAAATAATAGTAATAGTCAAAGATGTCTGATGGATATAGATAACCTAATTTTATTCTTATTCAGAGGCAATCAAATTCACAAATTAAAATGAAAACACCTCTTAGACTAAATAATATGTGGGAATTCATTGATGAAAGACGTGAATGGTTTATGTAATAAAAACCATAAATGTTCCTCAAATTACACAAATACCTGAATATGTTGAGATATATGCCATAGTGATGTGTCAAATTCCTTTTCTTACAAAATGCATTTTTAAAAAATCTACACAATGCTGTACTGTTAACATTCTTTGTACATGTGTCGTCATCCAGAAACACTAGATATTTCAAACAAGGAGGTCAGTTTGTCCACTATGTACATGGAACTGTAAAATAACTTACCCATCAGGGGTCTGGTAGAAGACCTTCTCCTCCTCCTCTTCCTCCTCCTCCTCCTCCTCCTCCTCGCAGCCTTGTTCTCCTTGTCCTCTTCTTTTCAAGGCTAGGGGAAAGCAGGGATCAGGGTGTTCTTCTATGATAGGCACTTCTCCAAATGGGTAGTGAATCCTCTGGCCTTACCCTTTTGGGTAGAACCAAGACCATGCACCATAGACAGGAACTTCCTCACCTTCCAGGGGTAGTAAAGGCCTTTGCCTGTGATTGTGGGCCAATGTGGGTGAGCAGGGCGCAGGTGTGGGGGCTCTGCTGGCTCCCGCTGGCTCCAGCGGGATCCGGCTGGCTCCAGCTGGCTGAGAGCCTGGGCAGAGGCTGTCACTTTTCTCAGCACAAGTCCTGGGTGGCAGCTTCACCTAGTGGAACAGGATTAGGCTTGAGAAAAAGCACCCCGTGAGGCTTGGATTCCCACAGGTCATAGTGACTGCCACCATCAGGTCGCCCAAGCTGGGGTGAGCCCTCCTTGACCAGCAGCGTGCAGCAACGGCGCAGAGTTCGTAGACTAGGGGTCAGTGCCTGGCCCCACCCCCAGAATTTACGTGACTCTGATTGGTCAGCCAGAAATAATCACAATACAATTTTCTTGCTTAATTTCATTGATTTAAAAATAAACAAGGCATAGTGGTAACACTGTGGTGGAAAAGGTACACTGCTGTACAGGAGGGACTTCTAATCGGTGCAACCATTACAGAAAGCACTATGGAGATTCCCTGGAAAACTTGCAATGGAACCACCATTTGACCCAGCTACACCACGCATCCATTTAGACACAAAAGACTTAAAATCAGCATAGTACAGTGCCACAGCCACGTCAATGTGTACAGCAGTTTGACAAGAGCTAAACCAGGGAATCAACTGAGGCGCCCTTCAACAGGTCAATGGATGAAGAGAATGTGGTATGAATACAGAATGCCATATTATTCAGCTTTCAAGAAGAATTAAATTATGGCATTTGCACTTAAATGGACAGAGCTGGAGAATATCATGCTAAGATAAATAAATCAAGCCAAAGAACATATGCCGATGCTAATTGACAATGAAGGGGGGCAGATAGTGGAGAAAGGAGGTCCTTAGCATTAGAAAGAGGAGAGTGAGAGGAGGTGAATAGGAGTAGGAAAGATACTAGAATGCATCAGACATTATTACCCTAGGGGCATATATGATTATATGACCGGTGTAATTCTACATCATGGACTACCAGAAGTATGAGAAGTTATACTCCATTTATGTATGATATGTCAAAGTGCAATCTCCTGTCGTATATAACTAATTACAAAATAACAAATAACAAAAATCAATATATATCTGAAATTCCATGTAAAAAGAGTTCAGAATAGAAGACACAGACAAACCCACACCTTTACGGTCATCTGATCCTTGATAGAGATGCCGAAATACACACTGGGGTGGAGATGGCCTTCTAAACAAAAGGTGCTTAAAAACTGGTTCTCCCTGTGAAGAAGAATGAATCCGGAACCTTATTTCTCACCCTGCACAAAAAGCAACTCAAACTAGATCAATGATCTAATAATTAGAGGAAAAATGATGCAACTTCTAAAGAATAATGTAGAGTCAACACTTCAGCCTAAAAGCCCAGGGTTCTCCATAGGACCCCTAAACTTCAGGAAATATGCCAAGATTTAACAAATGGAATGGCATTAAATTAAAAACCTTAGGCACAACTGAGGAAATGATTAAGAATGTGAAGTAAAAACCTAGAGAATGGGAGAAAAACTTAGCTAACTACTCTTCTGACCAAGGATAAATATCTGCAATACAAAAGTCCTGAAAAAACATTACAGCCCCAAATCAAATAACCCAATTAATAAATAACCAAATGAATTAAACAGAAGCTTCTCAAAAGGAGAAGTACAAATGGCCAACAAATACATGAAAAGATGTTCACCATCATCAGTCACTGGGAAAATGCAAATCAACACTACACTCAGATTTCATCCTATACCCATGAGAATGTAGTTGTCAAGAATACAAACAAGATCAAATGCTACAGAGCATGTGAATCAAAGGAACACTTTTGCAATCTTGTGGGAATTGCACATTTGAATGACCATTATGGAAATTAGTATGGAGGGTCCTCAAAAGACTAGGCATCAAACCACCATATGAACCCTCTCCTTGGTATTGATCCTAAAAGAACAGTCATTATATTATGGGGATACATGAATACCCATGTATATAGCAGCTGGATTCACTATAGGCCAGCAGGGAACCAGCTGGGGTGTCCATAAACACTACTGAGTGGTTAAAGAAATGGTGGTGTATATATAGTGGAGTTTCATTCAGCCATCAAGAGAAATGAAAGTATGTCATTTGCAAGAAATGGATGGAATTTAAGCTATTAGGTTAAGGAAATTAGGCAAACTCAGAAGGTCCAGGGTGCTAACTTTTTCTCTCAAATGTGGAAGCTAGATGGGAAAAGGGAAATGAAAGGCTGGGTTGGGGGTGGGGGGTCCTTGAGGGATATCTTGAACGTCAAAGGGAGATCAATAGAGTACAGAAAATGACCAGGGAAGGAAGGAGGAGAGGGAAAAGGGAAATATGGGGGAATGATAATGCCCAACACATATTGTCATATAGTGTGCATGTAAAAATATGTAACAACATATCCCAACCTATGGACAGCTAGAATGCATCAATAACCAATGTGGAAAAAATTTAAAAATATACAAATGTATACATATCTCACTGAAACAAATATCAAATTCCATTGGATAAACAAGGTCAGAGTTAATGGAGTTATTCTGTCCAATAAATATCAAGAGTCTACTAAACAGCAACCCAAATAACAAGGCAAGGGAGAAAACTGACCCAGGATTATGATCTAGAACATAAAGTCTGGAATCACATTGCAATATATAATGACATTTTTGAACAAGCTAAGATAGTTTCATTCCTCAAATCTAACAGCTAGGACAACTTCATAAAGAAAAAGATATTAGAATTCTATGTGAACGTTTCCACAAAAGGAAAGAGGTGAGAAAACTTCCCATATCTGAAGTCGGAATTACCAGGTGGATCAAAAGGTTTGTAAATTAAGGTAAGACATATACAAATCAACACTCAAAGAAAATGGAGGCAAAGTTCTGGATACAATGTTGAAAAATATATGTCAATAGTCAATACAAAGAATGCATCAGAACAACTGGGAATTTAGCCTGGAAAGCAAAGTTGATGGAATATTCAAAAATCACAATCTTCACATTCACAATCTTAAGACATTTATGAAAAGAAGCCAACGAAGTATCTCCACACAGGCAATATAATGCCTTGACAACAATCTTACATCAGATCATATTTACAACTCTTGGTGTACACAATTTGGAACCCATCAAACCAGATAGCACCTCAAGAGAACATAAAACTGACAACATATTTTGTGGTGAAGGAAGAGACATTTTTCCCTTCAGCTCAGAACAGAGCAAGGCTTTCTCCTCTACTTCTATCCAGTATCTCACTCTAGGGATTCACCAACACAAAGAATAAAGGCAAACATGGAAAACCATACAGATGAAACATAATTATCCCTGTAGAAAATTTTTAGTATCCTACACAGAGTTAGAACATCCCATGTGGGGTCTGTAATATTCAAAGATGTCTGATTGGTATACCTAACCTAAATTTTATTCTTATTCTGGGGCAATCAGATGCACAAATTAAAATTAAAAAACACCTTTTAGAATAAAATACAGGAATGCATTGATAAAAGATGTGAATGATTTACATAACAAAAACCATGAAATGTTCCTCAAATTAAACAATATCTAAATATGCTGAGATACATGCTATATTGATGTGTCCAATTCCTTTTCTTAATCTAAAAAAATGATTTTATTTTAATGTACACAATGCTCTACCATTAACATACTTTGTACACTTGTAATCATCCAGGAGCACAAGATGTTTCAAAAGAGGTGAGTGTCCACTAAGTACAAAGTACTGTCAAATAGCTTACCCATCTGCAGTCTTCTCCTCCTCCTCACAGTCATATTCTCCTTGTCCTCTTCTTTGCCAAGCAGGGGGGGGAAGTGGAGAGCAGGTTGTTTTTTATATTATTATATTATATATATATATATATTTATATATAAATATACTAATAATTTTATATATTTGAAAATGAACATAGATTGTTGTTGACATTATGGGGGAAAGGGTACACTCCTACACTGCTGGGGGGCCTATAATTTGGTATAATCATAATGGAAAGCAGTATGCAGATTCCTCAGAAAACTTGGAATGTCACCACCATTTGACCCAGTTTAACAATACCTCACTTTAGACCATAGGGCTTCAAATCAACATAGTACAGTGACACAGCCACTCAGTGTGTACAGCAGCTTACCTCCCAAGAGCTGAACTAAGAAACCAAGTTGCCTTTTGACAGGTGAATATAAAAGCAAGTTTGATATATATATACACATATGTACACAATGGAATACTACTCAGCCCTGTGGAAAAATTAAATTATGGCATTTGAAGGTCAATGGACAGTGCTGGAGAATATCATGGTAAGGGAAATAAGCCCATGCCAAAGAACCATAAGCTGACAGTTTTCTTTGATATTTGCAATGCAGTTCACTATAAGGTGTGGATGCTATGGAAAATAGAGGTCCTTTGGAATATATATATATACATATATATATGTATATATATATATACATGCATACATATATATATAATTGAAACAAATATCAATGATGCATTTGATGATCAACATCAGAGTTAATGGAGTTGTTCCTTCAAGTAAACATCATGGTCTATCAAAAGCAGTATAATCCCTTGCAATGTTATTACAAGGGATTGCAAGAGATTATACTGACACAGTATTATAATCTGAACATATACGTCTTGAGTTACACTGCAACACATAATGGTATTTTATTTTCATTTTTTTTAGTTCAGTACATGGATGGATCTGGTTTTAATCTTTAATTTAATGCCTTGAAGTACTTCTGGAATAATTTAAAAAATAAAGAGGACTTGACTGTCTAGTAGAGTGGCAAACATTAATGAATCTCCTTCCTTTAATTAATTTTAAATGGTAATTATATTATCTTTGCTAACAAACAATAAAATTTCTGGGACAAAAACATTGATATTCATTTCTCATTTACATTTCTTTTTTGGCTAGTGTTAAGAGCCATGCCATAATCAGACATCTCCAGGAAGTGGAAAGGATTCCCATTACACTTATGTACTTATAAATTTTATGTTTCTACAATCACAAAGACTATTTCTAATTTCAGAAAGGGGGATGAAACATTATGTAAAAATAGTGCAAGAAAACTTTGACCAGATGGCTTGATCTTGGGCTCTGCTGTTTCAAATTTCTATAGAATTGGGAAAGTATTGTGTAAGAATTTAAATATTTCTTTATTGTGTGTGAGTTATTTATATATTCTGGAAGCGACTAGTACTGTATTTTATCTTTTATCCAATCCTCAAATTTCCTCTTTGTTGAATTCATTCTGTTCCCTGAGGAGTTGTTTTGCCAAAGTTATAATCAATTATTTATATGACTAACTGGCTTGATATGCACTGTATGAGTCACTTTTATTATATATTCATTAGGTATTAATAATGAAGAAATAAGAGGAAGAAAGGAGTATCACTCTTCTCATTACCATCATCATAATTGAACACATGGTAATTAAAAAGTAAATGTGATAATACAGAAAAGCAAAATGAAGAAGGAAGCATAATACCACTTAGACACTGCAGCTTAATGGTGGGGTAGATTGTGTGCATGTAAATTAAATTCTCTTGCCTAATGCTACTGTTTGATTATTTGAAAATGTTGATTAAAGCATGGAATCATAAAATCAACGATACAAATGTACTCTATCATTTCAAAACATAATCACTATTTCTCTAGACATTTTATATGACATGTTGAATTTTTCATGGACTAGACAATTGCTGATTGCATCAGCCATACCCATTGTATGTTGTCTTCATGGCAGTGGTGTTTTGAAGTGGAGCGAGAACCTAGAGGCTTATACCAAGTCATCTGATTGCAGAATTCTTTTAAAAATCTTTTTGATGATATTTTCCATTCATGTACTGTTGTTTACACATCTACTGCTATAGAAAATTAAAAATGAATCTTTTCTGAGTTTTTCTGCAGTCAGGTTTAGGTCTCATAGTGATTCCCACACAAACAGTAGCTAATTCAGTGAGTTAAGTAGAGGAAGACCAAGAATATGTGTGTGTAGCTCCAGATGCCTGTACATATACCTACATGGGAGTAAAAGAAATTTGGATAAAGATAGGAAATGCCTTTTGTATCACTTCTACTTTCAAACTTAACATACATGAGCATTTTAAACATCAAGATTATAGGTATCATTGCCTTTTAAATGGGAATCATCTATAGACCCTGAATAGGTTATGTAGCCATCTTCTTGTTTCTCATCTTCTGCTTACTTTTTGCCATAGTGTTTCTCCAACACTATGTTAATCATTGATGGGTCTCTTTTTACTCCTAGTTCACATTTCGCCCAACTCCTACCAGAATAATTTTTCTTTTTTTTTTTTCACTGTCCTTTTCCATTTATTTAGTGTAATTAAGATTTAACATGCACAGAATTTTCTGGAAACTTTTAATCTTTTTTGTTTTTTAATTTGACCTCATCTCAACAGTTGACTCTTGATTCTCCTCTTTGTAAGCTTGCTCTCAGTTATTAAGATTTTTTTGGCAGGAGGAATGAGTATTCCTGGGGATTAAACCCTGGAACACTTAACCACTGAGCCACATCTCCAGTCTTATTTAATTATGTATTTATTTATTTATATTTTGAGACAGGTTCTAAGTAAATTGTATAGTGCTTTGCCAAGTCGCTAAGACTTGCTTTGAACTAGAGATGCTCCTACATCAGGCTCCAGAGTCACTGAGAATACAGCTATATGCCATCATGCCTGGCTCACTAAGAATATTTAAAATATTAGATTTTCTTAGTTCTCCTCTTACCTCTATTGCTGACTATTCCCCAGTGTTTTGCCTTTCTCACATGGTAACAGTGGACAATTCAGAACAGTATATTTGGGAAGACAGAGAAAATGTGTTTTTTTCTGTTCCTCCTACTAAACATAACGAAAGACAGGTTCACTGTATATGAAACAATTATCAGAAGGCAGATAGTCTATGGAACATGGAATCCAAAGAAAGACATAATGGTAAATTTTTGGCTTTTCTTTTTGTCAGATTTGGAGGTGAAGTCAGAAACCCCAAAATGTCAATGGTCATGGATCAAACATGTTCCAACAAACTCATGCTCTCTTAAACCAAAGGTCCTCAAAAGGGGCATCCAAGAAGAGACAGAAATCTTTGGCAATAACTCTTCTGTAACTTCCAAAAAGCACAGAAAAAACTGTGGCCCTGTCACCCATAATATCAAACAACAAGGTGGGAAGACTGGATTTCTTTACTTAGGTAATTGTATGTGGCACTCTTTACCTTCCCCACTGACAGCTCAGAGGAGGCCAGTAGAGTCAGGACTCACTACCACCCAGCGATAACAACCCAGCCCCATACCTTCTGTGGTACCAGTAGAAGTTACATCAGGAATTTAATGAGGCGGTGCATTCTGTCAGGAAGGCATCAGTGGAGCCTAGTGGGAAGCTCAAACCCCCACTCAGGTCAAGCTCTAAAGAGGAGCCTCTCCATTCAGTGTTCACTAACAGGGTGACTCAGAATTCTAATCCTGTGTGGTAGTTGATGAGATGCAGCTTTATCTTCCACCAAAGCTATGGCATAAGAAGGTGACTGAAATAAGAGATTTAAGAAGAGTTTTATAAAATGATATCCAAATGTCCAAAATTCAATATGAACATTTCTTGTACCAAGAAGCAAGCAGCTCAAATCGATGAAAAAAAAAAAAAAAAAAAAAAAAAAAGGGACGACTAACAGATAACAGATATGCTAGAATTTTCTGGAAAAGACCTTTAAAGCGCCACTTATAAAAGTGTTGTAATTAGCAGTTATAACTAAAGTCAGAAAAAATTCTTGAAACACTGAAGAAATTATAATTGTAGGAGAAAAAGAGTTCAAATGACAGGGTGTCCTCCAATGGTTCAAGTGTTAGAAACTTGGTTCAGTGTGGTGCTTTTGGCAGGTGGTGTGGAATCTTTAAGAGGCCAACCCAGCTGAAATATGATGGTGTCATTGATGATCATCTTTGGAAGGAGATCAGGTATTTCTTCTTGGACCCTCCTTAATTCCTATAGAATTATTATAAAAGAATGAGTTGGCCCCTGCACACAATCTCTTTTTAGTGTGTTGAATGTGCTCCACCATTGGATATCATCTGCTCTTGGGCCTTCCTAAGAGAGCAAACACATGGGGCTACTCCATCTAGGAATTGTACCCTCCACAACTGTGAGCTAAATAAACCTCTCTTCTTTTTTTAATACAATTATTTTATTTAGTTAGTTAGTTTATGTGGTGCGGAGAATTGAACCCAGTGCCTCACCTGTGCTAGGCAAGCACTCTACCACTGAGCTACAATCTCAGTCCTAAACCTCTTTTTCTTACCCTGCACCCAGCATCAAATATTTCATGAGAGTACCAGAAAATGGATTAGTACAACTGAACCACAATGAACATACTAATTATAATTATGACTAACCAAAACAATTTTTGGAAAAGCATGAACTCTACCACAAGAATGTGAGCATTAGATCATCCAATGCCCGCTAAGGATATTAAGTTCCTAATTTGAAAATCTACAAAAGGATCTGCAGGTACAAATGATATCCCTGGAGAATTCTAACACACATCTGAAGAAGAATCAGTACCATTTCTATGTGGACACTTCCAGGAAACAGAAAAGCATGAAACAATTCATAACATATTTTATGAAGTTGGTATTAGCAGATCATTAAATCATAAAAGAAACTGCCAAAATCAATGGAAGAAAATTCAAATTGACAGGTTAAAGTCCATCATGAACATGGACACACGAATCCCTATATAATTCATTTCTTTCAAAGCCTAGGAAGCCATATAATTGTATGGATTGATGTAGAAAAATCATGACAAAATACCTACAAATAAAAACTCTTAGAAAAATAGAAATAGAGAATCTTATAGGTTAAATTATATACTCCAAAGCATATGTTTTTGCTCTGCCTTCACAACTCAGAATAAGGGCTTTTGTTAGAAATGGAATTGTGAGGAAATTACTGAAGAGATGATCATAAGGGAATAGGGTGAGCTGTTGTTTCAATGAGACTGCGTCTTCTTTTAAAAATAATTTCATTTGTAGATGGATATAAGAACTTTATTTTTTCTTACGTGGTCCTGAGTATGTAACCCAGTGCCTCACAGGTTCCAGACAAGCATTCTACCATTGAGGCACAACCTCCTCAGTAGGTCTTAGAGGGGGTGGGGCCAGTTTACGAGGGCCCACAACCCCTCCAGCTCCCCGTCACCCCCGCCCCCGCTGCTGTCCCAGCAAAGTGCGGCCTGGAGGGTCAAGTCCAGGAGGTGACAAGGGAGTGGAAAAGAGGAACACCCTCCCCGCAGAAGGGCGAGGACTGGTACTATTCACTGTCCAGCTGGCGCTGGTGGGGGCATGCTCAGGTCGCCAAAACTCGGTTGGCGGTAACAGGGAACGTCTCCCACTTCCCCCCGTTGTTCCGCAGGCCCCCGAGGTGTGGGGTCACTGGAGGACGAGTCTCAGGCGTCCCCACGGCAGCTGTCCACACCCGGGCGCTCTGAGCAATTCTCTCTAGAAGCCCGCACAGTAACGCGGAGTCTCTTTAAAGCTGGGCGGGGGCTGGGAGCTGTGGTCAAGTGAGGCGGATTCCTGGAAAGTTCCGGGAAAGCAGCTTTGCAGGCGCCGGGCCCGGCTCGTGCTGGGCGCAGATGCCGGAGGGAGACGGGGAGCTAGGGAGGCGATTCGAAGTGGAAAGTCGCGCGCGCACACACACACACACACACACACACACACACACACACACTGCTCGGGGGACCGCCGTTTAACTCTTGCCAAGTCACCTCGCTACCGCGGCTCATGGACCTTGGGTTTCCCTCGAAGCATGAGCCTCCTCAGAGGCAGCCACCAGCATGCGCGGGCCGTGGACTGTACGCGCCAGAACCAGGACGCACAGACTCAGGATCCTTGGAGCACGGAGCCAGGGCGGTCGCGACCGAGAAGTCCAGCCATCTCCGCAGAGCACAGGGTCAGTCGTATTCCCAGGCATCTCAGTCCCAACTTAAAGGTCAACAGGGGAAACACAGGCGGACACCCCTCCTCTCCGAGCCTCGTCCCCCCCACCCCCTACTATCCCATGTCCTCTGTGGCAGCTGCCTGGTGCTGGGGCAGCAGCGGCAGCCTTGGCCAGGGCGATCTGTGGGTGACCACATCTGTGGGAGATTTTCACCATCCCACCGCTGGGACTTGGGGAGAAAGAACCAGCAACTCCCCAACCCCCCTCCTCCACTACCATTTCGGACACCCTGCAGGGATGCGTTTTGGGGTTCTCTCTGAGTTCCAGGAAGGAGGGAGCCCCTCTGTGACATCAACTCGGGTGGCCACCTGTCTGCTGCGGTGACCCTTCTTCCATGACCCTGCGGTGCCTGGTGGCCTCTGGGAATGACACAAATGGGATGGAGCCAGTGGGGGACCACTGGGTCAGCCCAGGAACCATCCCCAGGTGGGCCTCTGGAGAAGGTCCTGCACCAGCTGGGTCAAACAGCATAGTACTGGGGCAGTATGACTGTTAATGAAGCCAAAGAGAAATTAAAAGAGGTCCCAAGAGGAACTTTCTTCATTAGAGATAGTTTGCATTCAGACGACCTACTAACAGTATCTGTTAAAACATCAGCTGGACCAACTATATGCAAATTTAGTACCAAGATGAGAAATTTTGATTGGATTCTATCATACGTATCAAGTCCAAGCTTAAGCAATTTGACAGTATGTTTCATCTTGATTGATTAATATGTTAAGATGTACAAGGATAAGCAATCCTGCCTAGAAGCATCCCCGGAATGGGACTGGTCACCTTTATCTGATCAAACCACTCTACACATCTGTACCATTTCTTCAGCATCTCTGTCCACTCACCATTAAAAAATGTACTGGTACCATCTGGAGACTTTAGCCTTTAAGTCTTTAAGCCTTTAAGAAGACTAAAAGATTACTTGGAAGAATCTAAATTCCAGGTATAAGTGTTTCTGTTTTTCTAAGCATCATCATATAGAGTATCTCCAAATGTAGCCATGTAAAAGAGCAACAAAACTTGAGCCACTGGATAACTGCACAGAATTCTGAGAACAGCTGGTCAACCTAATCTAAAGGCATGAAGAGGTAGCTAGGTAAACTTCTCCTAGATAGTTCCCTTTGAGTGATGCTTCTTTTCCTAATGCTGCCCAAGACCAGTTGATCCTTTTAAATTAAAAATAAAATGCCCCCAACTGAAGGCTGAGGGAGCATTTTATCAGATAATTGGTCTTTCTGAAGTTCCTTTGCATTAGGTCCAAGGTCCAAGCTCCAAGGATCAGTAACAAAGAGCTCCAGTGGAGTACTGAAGAAGCAAAAGAAACCAAGCTGAAGCAGGCTTACCTTGAGTTTATGTGCCTGGTGATCAGTATCTTTAAGGACATTTTATATGTTGCATTCTGATGTACATAGTTTTGTCAAACACATCATGCTTGTATTTGACCCTCGTTTTATGTAATTAACCAAATCAACCTAAAAACAAAGTGATCATGAAATCCTGTATTTGTGTTTTTACAAACTCTGTCCTGTGAAGAGTACTGTAGTAATTCATTTCAAGGGAGCTTTATTTCAAAAATATTTCAAACTGGTGCAAATGGAAAAGACTTTCTCTTTTCCTTTAAGGCTAAAGACAAGAATGTCATGCTCTACAGGTGCAACTCAATCCTGGTTAATAAAAAGCAGTGTAGATATAGACATTTTACTCTTTGAAGTAGCTATGTCCCAACCTGTTGCCATTGTTGTCTTTAGAAATTTCTCAGTCCTTGAATTGTCTCACCACAGACATCAGCAGTTGCCCCGCTTCTACCATGTGGAATATTTTCTCCAGCTATAGGGGGATACCTGCCTGTTTTTCAGTGTTTATTTACTGCTGTTACTATTTGATTAGAATGTATTAAATAAGGAAGAAATATGACTTTAAAAAATAAAATCAAATAATTTTATGAGATGTAACACTAAGCAGTTATTAGAAAGATATGAAACTCTCCTTTCTTGGTAAAGCATGTAAAAATACATTACATCATAAGCTTAGTTTACATCTGACTATACTACATCAGAAGTATCCATACCATTTGTGAAAGTATAGTAACCAGTGTCAGTGGTTTATTTCAGAATAGTAAAGTGTTAAGAGAACCAGATGACAGGCTACACACGGTTAAAGTTGGAGGAGATTGCTGTTTGTGTTAATGACATTTCTTTCTTTTCAAAACTATTGAACATGAGCTGATGACTCTTTATACTAATTATAATGCATTATTGTACTCTATAATCTATGAGAGTGTTCATCTCAGCACTCTGCCTGGTCAGCTGCTTTCTTGAACAATCATCGGTGAGTTATTCTTTTATGAATTGTGTCACAGTGGAAAGTGGGATGATAGAATGTTAATGAGCATGCACCAGTGTGGTTGATGAAGATTAGGTGGTTATAGATATACTTTCTTCATTCTTATTATGAATGCTCAGACTGAGGCAATGGACTCTGATGAGGGATTATAAACGAATGGTACTGATTGACAGTTTTTGATTTAACACTACAATGGTATCGAGAGGCAAATTCTATCCCATGTCCCGCGTGGGTGAGGGAAAGGGTTCCTGTTGGAGGGAGGGGCTGGCTGCAAAATAAAAGTATGAAATTTATTTATCAAAAATAAAGACAGATGGCAAAATTATCTTAAGAGCAGGGGTGTGACCGGTTGAGCTGTCCAGAAGGGTCTAGCTCTAACAAAGGAAGGAGCCTGAGCTTGCTTTACTTATAGTGGTATAGATGGAAGGGGACCAGTAGAAACTTCTTCAAGAAAAACAGAGTGGAGGTAAGCAAGTCATTTGGCTCTGGTCGGTCACTCCCACATCCAATGCTTATATTTGAACTGGGTGGTGAGCTATCACAGGATAAACATGGGACTCAGGTGTTTTGAGCAGTGATTATCCAACTGTGAGTTCCTGAGATCAAATACTCCTGGTTAAAGGTTCAAACTATGCTTGGTTCTCATACGAGTCAACATGAATGGCTTCCCGCATGTATGTAATTATGATTTTGGAAAAATTTTGCAACTCCAAATATGATTACATAAAATGTTGCACACAATAACTGTCCAGATAGATAAGTAGATAAACATGGACCGGTACTTACCAGCAATATGTTACTTCTCTTCATGTGTTTGCTGGTCTTTGAAATAACGATCCTAGTGCTTTCTTTGACACTTGCTATTTATTTGTAGGATAATTAGTATACTATGTAATATATATATATATATATACACACACACACACACACACACACACACTCTTCAGAAGTTTTTTTTGAATTATTATAAACATAATATTTCATATGCTATTTATTGAGCCTGAACTTCAAGTACAATGTATTTTTGGAAGAAGTGATAGTGCATGGAACTGTATTAACCTGTATTTATGAAGCTTTTTTCTCATCATTTCCCCCATTGTAATTGTGAATTTGGTTACAAAATGGAATTTGTGCTTTGTAAAGTGTAAAATGCTGCATCAGTGTTTGTTTGTAGGTAAACTATTTTAATTGAAAGGACAACACATGAGAATCACTGTGCTTTGTTTCTTGTATCAGAAATTCCACAGGTGGGAATTATTGTTAAATAATTATGGGATTATAAAGTTGGTCAGATCTGTAACTATCATTTTATTATTTAGTAGATGAAAATTTTGAGAGCCGTACATGCTTTGGCAATGAAACATCATTTGTCTTATTTGGGTAATGTCTTGATCACTGAAAAATATTTTCTTTTTTATATGGAGGCCGTATTCTGTATTTCATTGCCTGCTTAACATAGCCAGAATGCTATTATTCTTTTTTTAACATAAACTTATTGTTTATCAATGAAACTTGCTCTTTAAATTTAAATTTCTAGGTTTTAAATTTTCATATGATAAAATTCATGATTATTATAGAAAATGTTATCCTTTATTTCTGAAGGACACAGGACAGGAATACTCACCTGTACCCAGACCTTGTTTAGTTTTCTGTGGTGCTAGGGATGGAACCCAGGGCATATGCTAGGCAAGCTCTACCACTGTGCCACATTTACCACCCTCACTTGTACCTCCTGACACTTCCCATCCATACCCCTCTGACAAAAAGAGCCTTCTCATTTCTTAAGAGCCTTAAGCAACTCTGTGCTTAAGGACTTCAGCAGAGCTCTGAGGTCCCTGTTGTATCAAGGGATTAAGTTTTAGTACTATTGTGGCTTTTTGTTTTCCCTCAGCAACTGAAATTGGATATACAAATCATACATCCTCAAGGCTTGCTACTGCTTAGTCTTGACATTTTCAGCTCTCAAAAAGCAGAGCTAGGGTTTGGGTTTTTGAGCTAATCATGGCAAATCATTCATCCAGCTGACCATCTAGTCAGCCAAGCAAGAATGTCATTTTTTCCTATGACAGTACAAAAGGACTGTTCTAGCTTCTAGGATGCTGTGCTAATACAGGCAGATATGCCTCTTGTCTTTATGTTTTATTCAATCTAATAGAGAAGATAGATGATAAATAGGCAAAGAAAATGACCATGAAATCTAGGGGTGTTTTAATTTGCATTTCTCTAATTACTAGAGATGTTGAACGCTTTTTTTATGTATTTATTAATTGCCTGTATATCTTCTTCTGTAAAGTGTCTGTCCAGTTCCTTGGCCCATTTATTGATTGGGTTTTATGTATTGTTGGTGTAAAGTTTTGTAAGTTCTTTATAAATTTTGGAGATTAATGCTCTATCTGAAGTGTGCATGGAAAAGATTTTCTCCCACTCGGTAGGCTCTCTTTTCACATTGTTGATTGTATCCTTTGCTGAGGAAAAGCTTTTTAGTTTGAATCCATCCCATTTATTGATTCTTGCTTTGATTTCTTGTGCTTTGGGAGTCTTGTTAAGGAAGGCTGATCCTAAGCCAACATTTTGAAGAGTAGAGCCTACTTTGTCAATCTATTTGGTGCAGGTTCTTTGGTCTAATTCCTAAGTCTTTGATCCATCCTGAACTGTTTTATGCTGGGTGAGAGATAGAGGTATAATATCATTTTATTGCATAGGGATTTCCAGTTTTCCCATCACCATTTATTGAACAGGCACTGTGGTATATATACACAATGGAATATTATTCAACCATAAAGAAGAATAATATTATGGCATTTGCAGATAAATGGATGGAATTGGAGAACATCATGCTAAGTGAAATAAGGCAATCACACACAAAAAGGCTGAATGTATTCTTTGATAAGTGGATGATGATATATGATGGGGTTGGAGGGGTGGGGGTGGAAGAATGGAGGAACTTTAGGTTACCGAGAGGAAAATGGAGGAGGGAGGGGCATGAAAAATGGTGGAATTAGCCAGAAATCATTACCCTATGTACATGTATGATTACACAAATGGTGTGAATCTACATCATGCACAACCATAGAAATGAAAAGATGTATTCCATTTGTGTACAATGAATCAAAATGCAGTCTGTAAAAATAAAAAAATTAAAAATTAAACATTAAAAAATGTAAAAAGATGTTTTGAAAGTTTCTAGAATAAAACATTCTTATAGAAGTCTTTTTATTGAGAACATTTATAAGATATGAGACAAAAAAAATGACCATGTTTTTTGAGTGAATGTGTGAGTGTGGGTGCTGGTTAGGAGAGGATCACATTGAAGGACTCTGAAGTCATGATATTTAAATGGGGACTCAGAGGAATAGTATGAATTAGCCAACCAAGGAATGGAAGGATAAGAGCTCTGAGAGTAGGAAATAACATGAACAGGGATCCTTAGGTTGGAAAGAGTCTAGGATCCATCATCATTTCAGTGTGACTGGAGCATATTATGTGAGGGGGACAATGTCAGCATGAAGTACGAGGCCTGGCTTGATTGCAAAAGCTTCAGAGGAACACTTGAGTTGCTTTAAGTGATGAATATATGACTTTTGAGAACAGGGAGAAAGGAGAAGACCTGTCCAGCAGTAGGAATTGTATGGGCAGAGGAAGATTGTCACACTACGGAAATGCCTACCCACCTGGGGCACAGGAACGTGGATGATGATGACCGTGTTGCTGACCTGCAAGATGGACTATGGTGTTAAAGGCTAATTAGTGACCAGTTACAAGCCTGGCAAGATTGATTGCCAAGGGCAAGTTCTTTCCAGAGTCTTTCCCTCTCTCTTCAGAAAGAGGTGGGAAGTACTAAAGCTGTTTTCTCTCTAACACAGAGAAAAACCTATTTGAAAGAAATTAGTGTTCAGCACTGGAATTTTTGTCTCTACCTAAAGTGTATTTTAAAGCAAACTATCAAAAATCGCACTGCCCTAAGGCAGAAGAAGTCAATTCATCAATCAGTTCATCTCTCTAAATTGGATCATTGCAATTCTGCTTGCCTCTGAGCGCTGGTTTGTCTTCATCCTACAGATGCCAGAGGAAGTGCATGTGGGATGGTAAGTTTTTGAACAAACTTTTCTGTTCTTCAATTTGTACTGAATAGGACTGAAAATTCCTTAAGCTCTTTCATTTTGAATATATGTAATTTTTACTCAACATTTTTTCTACATCTACATAAGACTTTCTTAGAATTGTATTTTACTTCTTTGTGTGTGTGTGTATGCAAATGAAAATGAAAATGTTTATATTTAGAAAGTGACTTCATAGGGGAGAGAGAAAAGGATCACATTTTTAATCCTCTCCCCTATTGATCTTTAAAGGTCACAGGTAATACACTCCATGAAGACTTTTCTGACTCATCTAGTGAGATGTTATTTTTGACTGCTTTGAACCTCCAAAGTGGTCCATTGATCTTTTTTTCTGTTTCCTTGATTGTCCTCAAAGAATTGGGGCAAAAGAAATCCTTTGAAAAATTTACTAACCTCATTGTTCCTGTTTCAAATGAAGTATTTTAAGAACAAGGCACACATTTTGCTTTTCTATATCCAGCCAGCAGACCCTATCAGTGTCTTGTGATGAATTAAGTGAAGGAAAGAAACTGCTTAAGATTTCCTGTGGCGAGAAGGGATCCCCTGGGGAAGCTCCACATCAGGAGCTCTTACAGTTCCAGTTGCTGCTTTCATAAGAAGGTTTCTAAGCATGGGTGTCTCCTCCAGCAAGCAGGTGGAGTATGATCCAGTGAAAGTGGTCTGGAATTAGGAAGCATATTTCTATTCTCGCATTGACTGCTGAGTAGCTGTGTTGCCTTGGAGGTCTGTTCTCCAGCTCTCAATTACAAATCTACCAGAGTTCCTTCTCACTGAACACTCTAGGATTCTTTGAAAATGCTGATCCTTATTATGATTAAAAGATAAACTACCAAAGCAAAACTTTGGACAAACACCAAAAGGAACACTGCATTCAGACTCAACACTAGAGGAACTGTGCTACCAGGGGTAAACTGGTCATGTATCTTTTCTCATATGGAATGAGATTATTACTTACATGTGACTAAAAGTAGACCCAACAAATACTTATAAGTTTGAGGAAATAGTCATATAACAATGTTTGCTGTAATAGTTGGATAGGAAAGGTTTAGAAATACTCATCAATAAGAAAAATAGCTACTTTATGATATTATAGCTAGATTATGTTATGATGAAGCTATTGAAAAGGATGTTTGTTGATCTATACCTATGAACCTGGGCAAACATTTTGGGATTATTGCTTTGCAAAATCTGTAAATACAAAATAATAAATATGGTACTGGCTCATTTGGTTTGTGAAGAAAAAAACTAAATCATTTATTTGTATACAAGTAAACATCTTGTGTTTGTGTGCTCTGCCCACCCCCCATTTATCTGTGTAGACTTGTAGAAAGTTACCAGTGACTGTGTTTGGATAATATTTGTACTAATGTGTGAGGAGCTTCTACTTTTTATGTCCTTGTATATTGATTGAATTATTTTTCAATGCATTTTTAAAAATTAATTTTTTCCAAGAGAAGAAGTCCAGAATATTAGGGCTATTAGCTGTAATGGTATGTTGATTTTTGTCCTTGAATCCTTATTTATATAGTATTGGTTGACTAGAAAGTTAAAAGGTGTGACTTTGTCAAAGCAATCTCAAAAACTTTACCAACATATGTGAGTCATTTGTTTTACTTTAAACAATTATGGTTAGACATCTTCCTCAGGCTTAGAAAGAGCCCCTTGTGAAAAGCCAAGAAAGCATTATGAGTACTCCAGCAACTAAGACAGAGGGCTAAGGATGGGACTGAGATTTTAAACTCGATATTTGTTTTGAGCTTAAGTTTTATATAGTTCAATGGAAATGCATTGTTATAGCCCCCTTTGGGTATTTTCATGTACAGTTTGGGAAGAAATGATTTTCCTCTGCAGGGCATCCCACCATCTTATTCCTGGAAATTTGAAATATAACATAATATTTGCCTATAATATAGTAC